>NW_017096716.1:49180-136089 GCF_001412225.1 Nicrophorus vespilloides
AAAAAAAAAACTCAAATAACCTAAATTTGATCATGTAACAAAAGTTCTTAGAAAATGTTATAGTTATTATATATTTTAAAAAGTTGTCGTAGCTAAAAGGAAATTTGATCATTTTTGTTGTAAAATTTGAACTAATATTAGATAAAAGCTACTTGCTTTTATTTTTGAGATCAAAGTGGTCTTTTCGGGAATTCCTCCTCATCCGCTCGTCTTATTCTTTCCGTGAGATGGGAAGGGGCAGCAGAGATGCGAAGGAAAGGAAAAGAGGAAAAGTTTATTCTTCATCTAGATTTTTTTTTCTTTTCGTGCAAGACTTGAGTAAGTCGCGTTTGGGTGGAGATAGTATCGATTTATGATGCCGCCGCCGTCTCTAATAGTGGTAGTGAGCAGTGCACAAATGTGTGCCCCCCATAGATAAGCCGCCCCCGCGACCGCCGCCGCCTCCACCCGAGCCGCCCCCTCGATTAATTTATGGCGTGTATGTCTTGGCATGAATAGTAAACAGCGGGCTCCGGACGGAATATAATATATGTATTAAATTATTTAATGCGTGTTTATTAAGGGATCCGTTTACATGAATAAACACACTCACACACACACACATATTTCCGAGAGAGAGCGCCAAAGAATCTCTCCCGGGTGCAAATACTCTGCCGCCTCCACTCGCATCTCGCGCGATTCGGATTACATCTCTTCACACACAAACCATAATACAGCTTCCTCCCCGAACCGTGCAGACTGAAAAAAAGGGAGGAAAAGAAAGAAGCATCAGTGGAAGAAGAAAAAAAAATATAATAATATATATATATACGAATATATAGAGAGAGAAAAGTTGTTTGCTCAATATATTGGAAACGCTTACACACATACACTTGTTACCGAAATAGCATTATTAAAACCACCCAGGCTACATACTTTGTACACATTCCCCCAAATCCTTGTTGATTTTTCTCCTCGCCGCACGGCTGTACGTACGTAAGTACGTGTATATGTTTGAACTTTGTATATGTATATGTGTGTTTTTTTCTACCATCCTCTCCTACACGCTTCCAATTTACTTTAATAGAGTTGCCAAAGCTGTTGTCCAAATCCATAAACATTTATTAACCCAATTTCCCTACTTCGATCGATAAACGCAATTTAAATTTTTCACCAATTTCATTAAAAACAATGCGCCGACACAGGAGAGAGACAAAAAAAATGAATTTGTAACCCACAGTGCTTCATTTCCAAACCGACAAACCAGACAGGACAAAAAGTCTGCCGGAACAATAGAATTAAAATTTTTGCTCATCGAATTTCATACTTGTTTTGCTTTGTTTTTACTTTGTAATTATAATTTCACGCTTCGCTATATATGCTGTAATTTAATATTGTCTATATTTAATTTTAATAACTTAATAAAATTCTTCATTGATTTATTTTTATTATATATGTTGAATGTATATAATAGAAACGATAAAATAAAAAATATAAAAGTTTTTTTACTTGTATTATTATAATAATGTAAATGGAAATAAAGTCGATAAATTGTCTAGAAATACTTTAAATGGTCAAAAAAATTTAACGACCCTTAGTTTATAGCAATAAGTAATAATAGTAGTAGAAGCACAGGTAGTTATTTTTATGTTGAAAACAAAAATAAAAATGTAATGTCAGAAATAATAGGAGTAGTACCAGTAATCACATCAGTAGTAACGGTAGTAGTAGTAATAGGAGTAGTAGCAGTAGTATTAATAGTAGTATTGGTAGCATTAGTAGTAACAGTAGTACTAATAGTAGTAGTAAGAGCAGTAATAGTTTTTTTTCTGTTTATGACAAATTTTGTATTTGTTATACCTGTTCTATCCAATGATTTCATTTCTGATAGTGCAATAAATAAACTATACCAATGTGTCGTTATGAGCATAATATCTCCATTTTGCAAGTTATTTCGATAATTTGCCTGCAATATGATTAGAACTTGGAGTTTTCTTGCGTGCAATCTTGTGTTCCATAAAAATGGCAATCTCGTTTGCTTTTATTGCTTTTACTGGAAGCAACAACTGAAATGGTGCATTTAGGACTTCTTCAATTTCTATATCGAAATGAAAATCTTACGTGGCTCATTCTAAAAGATGCCATCTTCTGATGGAAATTTTTTAGATACGTGCATTCACTATTTAGATACTGCTGCTATGGGTATTATTTTTCACACATTTATGTCTTATATCTTATATCATGTGAATACTAAAAAAAATTATGAAACTATGTATTAATTAAGAAATAATGGCATGGCTTTATACCCAAAATTGAATAATTAACAATCAATTAATTGATGTTTAATTTACATTAGTATTAATTAATATTGCTTGTTTATTATTGGGTAGTAACTTTTTTCTAAATTGTTGTTGTTTCTGTTAGCAATTTAGCAAATATCGTGGCAAGATTTGTTTTATAAAACCTCATGATCAATATAAGCAGGAGGCAAAAAAAGCGATGCATTAGTTTCGTGTAGGCGAATAGTGTTGTTATTCATTGAATCAATAGAACTCGGCCTAGTTTAATCCAAAACTTTCTTAACTCCCTTTGTGGGGCGTCCGTGTTGTTTTTTCATCATCATCATCATCTGCCGTTGTCTGCCGCTTCTTTCTTGTCTTGTCTTTTCTTGTCCCCGAGTTTGTGTACGTACGTGTGTGTAGAGGAGTTGTTTTGGAGACTGACAAAGGTCTTTTGATGTACGGTCGCGCAGGAAGGACAATTGTCCTGACCCATTTCGACGCCGTATAATGGCAGGGTCTTGTTTTGTCCGCGACGGAACTTCGCGTCTCCGCTCGCCATACCACAATCAACCCCTTGCAACATCCACCCCAGTCCTGTCCGCGCCGCTCCTCGACGTCAGCACGTTTGATTGGAAAAGTTTTTATGCAGCCCCGAGTTCAACTCCGCGATGAGTTATCGCCTAATTTTTAAAAGCGCTTTTTCCCACGTTTAATTCAATCGCAAAACTTTCCGTGTATCTCGAGCTTCGATCCAACAAAACGGTTATTGGGATTAAGGGATTAATTATATAGTTCAAAGAGGAAAGATAGAAATAAACCGATGGAAAGGGGATGATTTCTTTTTTTATTATATATATTTTTTTAGGGGATGTTTGACCCCCGAGGCGGCGGCGTCCGTCAACGTCAGGGCCCTTTTCCACCGGATAGTGAACTCTGCGATGTCACAGACACACACATCCAGAAAACGACAAATTGCATGCACATAAGACCCCGTTTGTGGGAGTTGAGGGTGGTTTTGCTGTTGGGGGTGGCGGCTATTTACATTTAAATCCATCCCCGTCGACTGCGACGGATAGATACAATCGAATTAATTGCAGGGAATTGAATCGATAATGTCAGGCCGTGCGCGACATAAATTGGGGCTGAAGCAGGATTCCAAATGCGGTCTCCATTTGCTCACTCATTCTCTAGTTATACTCGGAGCAACAGAACGAACCGAATCGAAATTTGTTTTTACTGTTTCCTCATCCATTTACCTTTTTTTCTCTCTCTCTCTCTCTCTTTGATCATTAAGGACAGTTACGTGCTGTAATTTGTTAAGTTAAGTGTCGCGCATACGAGGGTGGTGATGGGTTGTTTTTTTGCTTCTACTTTCCTTCCTTCTGCGCTTCTGTAGGGGTTTTATGAAGGGTTGCGAGTGTGAAAGAGCCACTTCAGATTTGATCGAGGGAGCGACGACGAGGTGTAACGTTTCCGTTTTTGAGACCCTGAAATTTAAACCATCATCAACCCTCGACCCCGATTAGCGACAAAAAAAAAATTAACCTCGCGTCACATAATATCACATTCTCCTCGATACTCAATCTTAATGGGCACTTGATTGGCTACGAAGTGTTGATTTATCGGCTTCCCAGTATTTTCTTTCAAAATAACCATTACTTTCCAATAACAATACTCTGCTTTTACCACCAAATATTAAAATATTCAACATCTATTTCAAAAGCTTTCATTATTGTCAATCCAAATAAAATTAAGTGATTTCTTGTTCAAAGAACAAAAATATTATAATTTATATAAATGTATTTTTTTTGTAAAAATGAGAGAAAAACCTAATTTAGTTTAAAAATTGGAAATAAATATGTTTGTTTTTTGTTATTCAAAACTGTTGTTATTTCAAACTTTGATTGTGTAACAGACGTCTCTATTCGTAACTGCTATACACAACAAAACGTGTGAAAGCTATCAAGAGGTGAAATTTATAGTTCGACCGTTTGCCTGATTATTCGAGCCGTGAATGTGGTGTAACGTTCTCTCCAAACTTTAATTATTCTCAACATAAATCGTGTAATTCCGAGAAGCATTCGAACGGAGAAAGAAAGAAAGAAAAACATTTGACTTCCTGCCCATGCGACAGCCTTATTTCACGTGTATAATCCGCGTGTGGACGATGCGTTTCATCATCTAATTTTCATATTTGAATTTTTATTAGTGAAAAGATACGGATCAGGCTTAGAGAAAATTATTTATGGAGGAAGTGGACGGTGGAAGTGCAAGCAAGCCTTCCGCCGCGTTTCATTGTATTCACCATCTTCTTCCAGAAAACGCGGCTCGTAAATCATCGAAGGGCCAACATAAAAAAATTAATATTCACCCTACAACCATGGAAAAAACAACACATATATTGAAATTAAAAAACGTTGATCTTAGTCTTCACACCTCTAATTTTATGTATAAAATGTGTATAATATTGTTTAGTTTACCACTCACTATAAAAAACATGGGATAAAAGTTGGAAAGTGTAAGGAAAACACAAAAACTTGGAAATTGACAGAAAAAATTAACATAATTACATATAAACAATAATATTCTATCTAATTTTTAGAACAGTGGTTTCCAAACATTTTTGGTTTGCTGCGCCCTTAATATATCAGAATTTTTCTGCGGCACCCCATATCAAAACATGGCTCTACTTCAGATCAAGCTTTAGGTCAATAGTAGTTTTTCTTGAATTTTCACGGTGCCCCCCATAGTCAGGGAACCCTTGTCCTAGAGTCTTAAACTCGCGGGCTACATCTGGCCCTCAAAGCAATTTTACACGGCCCGCGAATAAATTTAAATTATGTGTTTCTAAGCAAAATATTGATACGTGGAATATTATGAAATATTGGACTATTTTATGAAATATATGAAATATTAGATACATGGAAATATAAATTGAGCTTGAGTGTGGAACTACTTAATTGACTTTATCTTTATTACTGTTTGTTGCTATATTAAAAATTGATTATAATATAGGTAATTAATAAAATTGTTGAATGTTGAAATGAAACGTTGAACAATGAACATTCACTTTTATTTTGTGACAAAATTGAATTAAGTGAGTTTATGATTCGGGTTTATTGTTGATATTACTACGTTTTTAGTTATGATAATAACATTTATATTATACCAATTCCACTCTTTTGTATCCATCTCAATTTCTGTAGGTTTTATATTAAAAAAAAAGTTTAGGGGTAGCAGAACCACGTGGAGCCGAGGGGGATGTTTCTGCTTGATAAATTAATTAATGCTGGGACAGTGAGAGAAAAAGCGGAGTCGCCTTTTGTTCTTCACGGATGGCCACGTTTAATTTCGAGACTTCCACTTTTCTTCTTCGCTCATTTTTTTTATTATTATTTCATTTTTTCCTCTGTTTCATTCTTTCCGCCTTCTCGCTTGGAATTCCAGGCGGCCCACGTGGCGCGCGCCTTCTTATCTAATTTATTTTTAATATTTCGTTTTCATAATTCGCCGACATTTGCACGTGCCACATTTCCCATTCTTTCATTCCGAATCCGATCCTTTATTCCTCATTCCTTCCTTCTTCCCTCCACCTTCTACTCAAGCCTCATCCCTTTCGCAAACGGCGCGTATTGAGCGACACGAGCGTATAATTAAACACTTATTTTATCGTCGAGGATGTCGGCACGTTTCGCGACTTAAGGGCCCACCCGGACGATGCATGCATGCAGATCCGCGATGCCGGAGCGAATTGCGAATTGCTCTTTTATTACCATTTCAATTTCATCTTTGTTCCATATTCCACTATTTTTAGATGTTGTTTAGGAAAAGGGTTCGTGTGCCGCCATCGAATCTCCAGGGCGCGGGTGGTTTTTTTTTCGTTTATTTTTTTTTGTATTCCGCTGATGTAGCTGGTTGTCGTGTGTGTGTGAGGGAGTGGAAAGGGCGCAATTACAAGCTTGGACGGAGATGTTTTGTGTTGTTGCTGTTGTTGAAGAGTCGGTCAGAGGGGCATGACAGTTGATGGACAGGTGTGCGTGCATGCGGGGGGTTGTAATAACGTTGATGCTGCTGTTTGTGATGATAATCACGAGATGAAAAATAAATTTTTGTAAAAGAGATTTTCGCTGAAACGAGAGCTACTCTCGTCCAGGATTTGCGACTCATCAGGTTTTCACCACTTGACCCTAACACATTTATAATATAACATAATGTTATTACATTTTTTTTCATACGTTGGAGATAATCCGTTTCAGCTTAGATCTTTGTTTTTAATCTACATTTATTTTTATTTAATAATTTAGATTAATTAAAATGATTCGGTCCTTTTTTGCTACTATATTTTGTAATCACAATTTACTTATAGAAATACATTTTAAAAATTGTTTCATTAACTTTAAGTAGCTTTATTATCAAAAAAAAGTAAAAATAATTACACAATTGGCAATACTTGACAAATCGAAGACTTTAAGAACGCATAATAATAAACTACATAAAACAGTCTTACTTCAAGAAAAAAAAAAAAGATAATTTATGAATGAAGCAAAAATTTTATTTTCAAATTTTCAAACCGTACTTTATAGAATCCGAACCTATTGAAAACGCACTATGCTAGGTATTATTATATCTTTTGTTTGTTATATTTATGCTTGATTTATAGTCAGTTTAATCATATGCATTTCATTGAATGTTGAAGATTAAATTGTATTATCGTCTTTACTCATTTGTGTCATGTGTCTATGACTTTCCTTGTTATAAGATACAATATTTCAATAGTGTTAGACAAAAGTGTAAAGTATTTATCATTATAAAGATGAGCTAAAGACTACTTGAAAATTGGTAGTAGTAATTTTTAGATTCTAAATATTTTCAATTATTTATTAATTTTTATCAATTTCAATAATTTGTAGTATGAGTTTTTTTTTAATGTTAACCTTTTAATTATTGATACTGATCCACTGGGTTTAATTTTCTAATTGTTTGAAAACAAAATCATGATTACATATTCCGTTATATAAATATGTGTTCTTTACTTGTCGTGTTGTAAAAGGAATGGATTCAATTTAATAATCCAATTTTCGTGTTAAATCGAAATCGTGTAGTAAAAAGGTCATATAAGACGAATTCCAATCGTTGTATAAATAAGTGTGCTCATCACTCATCGTGTTATAAGAGGAATAGCAGCAAATTTATAATCGTGCTAAAGCGAAATCATCTTGTAAACATTCCATATAGGAGTGATTAAAATTTTCAGTTTATTGATTTGTTCAAATATTGATTTGAAAAAAGATTTATTATAAATAAAAAGTATGATTTTATTTAAAATAAATCTTTTGTCTCTTATCGTCTAGACTCGAGACACTATACATATTTTTATTACTTATCATTCATTCATTATTTCTTTCATTTCATTCAATGTTTATATGCAGTTCTGAGAAACGGGAAGTCTGCATTCCTTTACATGCATGGAATATACATTTTTTTGTTACAATTTTTATAATTCAATGCATGCATTTACTACAATAACATTTATATAAATGACACTTGTATAATATATACAATATTATGCAACACTTTTTTAGTGCTGATTCGATCAATCCGGATTCACTATAGTCCGGTTTGAATATTTCAAAACAAAATAAATTTTAATTGAACAATTTAAAAATAATTTATAAACAATATTTTTGTGATCGCATCAAATGTCTTTTTGCTTAGTTTTCCGATCAATCCGGTTTCAAACAGTCCGGTAGAACCAATTATGCGCAGTGTGCGAGGTATTGCTGTATTATTATTGTCATTAAAAACCATTCGTGTTATTTTTCTTTGTAATAATGTAATTTATAAAACACAAAAGATTTTCATAAATCATAATTGTTCGCCACTTGCTTTTGTACACCAAAACCTTGAGTTGTTGTCGCATTGTACTAAATCTGGGACAGTCGAAAATAAATACAGATTAAAACTAATTCCGAGCGAAGAATAGCCGTGAAATTTCCCAGAAAAATAAAGAGCACTTCACACGCGCATACTGGTACACACATAAACACAATACGCAACAATTAACTAGAGTTAACAAATTTTTGGGGCGCACAAAGGGCGTCTGTTCGCACCCTCTTCACGTTTTTCTGTCTTGGTTTCTGCTGTTGTCGCAACGAAGGAATATAATGAAAAAATAAAATGGGGAAAAAGTGTGCACTTTCAGAATCCTTTTGTAGCGTGAATTTGTAAACGCTTTATTCCTGTTTGTGTTGTATTTCTTTCTTTGCAATTTGTTGTTGCTGCCTGATGTCCTTTGCATCCTGCCAGCACGTCTGAATTGTCACGTTACACGGCTGCACACGTGAACAAACAAATAGAAAGGAAAGGGCTCGTTCAAGCTCGAAAAGGGTTTTTGTTTTGGAAACGTTTAAACTTTTCGATGATGATGATGCTATCATAATATTACCACTATTATTTCGCGGCTTTCGATTGTTATTAAGGGAGAAAATGCAGACGGAATTTGCGTGGGAGTTTTGCTTGCTTGCTTTCCTTGCTCCCATATATTAATTAGTAGCTATTAATAAATACATCGCGTCTGCCCTTCCGTCATCGCAATTCGCATCGCTCTTCCTTCTCTTTCCATCCCAAGGGAATAAATATGTACGTATATATATATATATATATAGGAGACGTCTTTCGCTTTTATTACACGGCTTTAATAACGCCCGTAAAATTTAATGTTGATATACGGAAAGGGGGCGGCTTCTGCTGCTGCGAAACACACACCATCCCCCACACGACTCACCACCCCCAAACGCTGGATCGATGCCCTCGGCGCACTCTTAGATCTTAATATGTTAATAATTATTAGAGCAGCCAGAATCTCGATGCTTTTCCACCCCAACCCTCAAAGATCTTAACTACTAAATGCATATTTTCTAATAAAAATCACTAACGCAAACATTAATATTACATTTGCAATTTTTTTTATAAGCGCTTAATAATCTAGTTATCGCAAGACAACTATTTTCTAAATTAATACTAGAAGTATATTTTTTTATAAAATCAATTTTTTTTTCAAATGAAAATCTACTAACTAAAAAATAAAGTAAATTTTAGTATACTAAACAAAATAATGGATTTGAGATCATATAGGTAATAATATTACTAATATTGATTGTTAATATACTGATTTCATTGATTTAATGCCATTGAAACTTATTTTTTTATGTCGTGTAATTTTTATTTACAATCTGTTCATCAATGTGAACATTGAGTAAATTTAAGATCGCGGTTGACATTAGGTAGGTAATGTTTTCCGGTGGATATTTACCATTATGATGATTTTTAATTTGTAGGTTAGCTGTCGTCTTGTAGGTTAACTTCAGTAGTATATTGATGCACTGCGATTCCACTATTTGCTTTGACTGTGAATCTGCTGCTATCCTTAACACTGTCATTGTCCATCGACTTGGCTGAAGGTCCATATGCTGTCTATTTCACTGTCCATCTGTGATGAACGATGGCTCTATTGCTGCAAGCATCGAGAGGGATCACAAAAGACCTGGCTTGACCAGACCAAGATGTGAACCTGTGACCGCTGGTTAAAATCATGGTAGGTTTGGGTAGGGCGACATAACCATTCGGCTATTAGTCGCCCCCATAGAAACTTATGTAAACCAATAATACTGTAACCTATGAATCTCAACTTTTCAAAATATTAAAGTCTCATCGATGTGTCATCAGTTAATTATAAGGAAATAGTAGCATAGAAATGTACTGTACTTTAAAAATCATTAAATGTATCGTACTATAAGAAGAACCCCATAAATTTGAATTTTATATTTTAATTACGTAATTTGTTACTTTTTGTACTACAACATTTAGGAAATAAATCTATAAAGTGCATATAATTATTTTTCTGAAAATTGTATTCTGATTATTGCTTCAATAATCTATTTTTTTTTATTACAAAAATACCAAAATTTATGAATTCTTCAATCTTCAAAATAAACTTGTTATTATACTGTCCATGAATGAATTCGCTTAGAAATATCGGTGGTTTTTGTCCTAATTTGACATATAAATCATTTAATTTAGTGTGTACTCTCCTTTCTTGCTGAAAATTAATTTTATTACATCACTTCATCCTCTCATTAAAAAATACGTTCGTTTCATATTTATATCTTAAAATATATTTTGTGAACTGTTTAATTTATTGAAATAAATAAGTTTTATTATAAAGGTTGTCCCAAAATTAACGCAAGATTTGAATTAAATAGAAAACACAGTTTTTAATCAAATTGTTTTTTTTTTGGAGTTGCCAACATTTTGCACAAATGGCGGCAAATTCAAATCATGCGTTAATTTTGGGACACCTTCAAAAAATGTGGTTTGTTTGATATAAAAAAGAAATCTTTAGAAAAATAATGAATAATTTTGTATCTTAATTAGAAACACAATAATGTCCTTTTTATGTTTCAATTAGCTATTTTATTGGATAATTACTACTTTTAATTAATAAATATTTTTTTTATCTTATAAAACTAGTATGACAATTAGTAATAAATTGTATGGGCTATTTAATCGAATATATTAATTTAATTAAAATATCAGTATAATGCAGAGGTGGCCAGACTTTTTACACCAAGAGCCTGTCTGAAAATATTGGGAGCCGCACCTAAAGTTTTTTGGTATAAAATTTATATTATTTATTAGTTGAGCTACAATAAAACTCTTGAAGAACGGCATGCGGCTCGTCATCCTCAGTTTGGCCACTTCTGTTATATATTTTGCATTACTGTAATCTAACTGCGCCACAATAAAACTTGAAGAGCCGCATGTGGCTCGCGAGTCACACTTTGGACACTCCTGGTATAATGTCTTAAATTTACTCATTGAATAACTTTATTTAGTCCGTCTAAGAAATATGACAAAGTTTATCACTTTATTATTAATTTTATATAATATGTTTTTTGTTAAATTACATGATTTAATCTAATAGTTATGAATGTTTTTTACTTATTAGTCTAAAATATATTTATGTTACTTTACACTCTTGATTTAAATGGAAGAAAAAGTAGATTCTTGCAAAAGACAGCAACTTCTTTACATCCTCCTCAAGTGCAACTTTTAACATCCAAAGATTGATAAATTTCTTTCGAATTTAATTTGTACCCCATTTGGGGTAATTTGACCCCTGGTCTAATCGAATAAATAAATTGAAGAATCTACGAAATATTAATAAGTTTATCATATTGATATTTCATATAGTGTGTACGGTCTTTTATATTTTATTAGATAATTTCATCCCTTAATTACTATTACAATATTTTCATTTTTATGGTCCAATTATATGTAACGAACTGTTTAATGAAAAAAAAAACAAATACAGTAATAACTCAATAAAATTACAGTAAGTAAATCCCATTTGTTCATAAACCGCGTTAAATTTTTGCCCCGGTCTGTCAATTAGTGCAGAGTTGTTAATAATAATAAATACGCGATGGAGGAAACTACACGGGATTACGTGATACGCGCGCGTACAGTTCAGTTGCCTTGTTACTTTAGCCAGCGTTCGTCCGTCGCTTTAATATAAATCTTGATTAAGTCGTTGTAATTATAATTGCGGGAAGAATTATTGCTCGGGTTCTTAGTGAGTTTCTGAACTAACGTCCATTTCACTTTACAAACTCCGTGGCGCAGTGCACACCGCACACGATATTATCCTTATCCAGCGATAAAATAAGCGCACCAAGATGATGATGATGGAGAGGACAAGAAAAGAAGGAGATGAAGAAGAAAAAAAAAGAAGCCGGGCTGAAAGGATGTAACGAGCGAAAAGCAACAGCCAGAAGCAGCAGCAACAACAGCGAAATGAAACAAGAAGAAAATAAAAGAAAGAACGCGTTAACACGCTGTTGCCATTATGCGCAGCTATTAATTATTTATAGCAGAATTCTTAACTTCAGCTGCTCGCACGAATACACACACACACACTCACACACGTATTGTGTACAATTTAATCAGCCGTTATCATCTTAAGACAAAGTGATTTTTTTTGTTGTTGTTGGAGATGAAAATTGTGGATGAAGGCGAGGGAAAATGCGGCCATTGAATTTTAATGCGGCCACTTTGGACGTCGTCTTTGCAGGCCAACCCAGACCGTTATGCATTCATAATTTGCATATCGAAAGGTGACTAAATTGGATGCTCGGTTTTATACGTTACGTCGTGTTTAAATTGACCATGACAAAGTCATTTAGTGCGAACTTTTACTAAAGAATTTCTTGTATGATTTTTATTTTTTTTTTATTTATTATTAAAAAAAGAGACTTATGAAATATTCAATTACAATTTATTTCTTTGGTTAATTAAAAATTCAATTATTTAATTTTTATATTATAAAATTAGCTTAATGTTATACATTTTATGGACTGTTTAATCGAACAGTAATATTATCCTATAAATCACGTTAAAATTTTGAGTTGTTCGACAAAAATAATGTGTTACAATTTGCATATATAAAATTTTATACAGTGTGCACGTACCTATTATTTCAAAAAAAAATTCAATACTTTTTCAAAAATAAAATAAGCGTGGATCGGAACTATTTCCCATTGAAAATCTTCAACAAACTCAAATTTAACTATAAATTATTATGTTAACAAAATAACCCTAATAAAAATTAATTCTGATGACACCAAGTCAAAAGATATTCCCAGTAATTCACGAATAAAACGAACTTTTTAGTTTCTAAAGGGGAGGTCGAAGGTGTTGTGTCTCTATAGTCTGTGGGGGGGTGTCACTATTGTCTAGCAGGGATAACGCGAAACTATTGGGATGGTTTTCCAGTCTGTTCTGAACATGGGGATTTCACTCTTAACGGTGTTCATGTGCAGGTCATTGTGTATCGTGTGGTTTATAACGTATCAGAGGGCTTGCACCAGGGTCCGCAGGCACTTGGACTAGATGTTGGAATTACTGGCTGTTTCCCAAAGCTGGATGCCGTACGTCCACACCGGCTTCAGCACTGACTTATAGATAAGTAGTTTGTTGTCGAGGGACAATGGAGATCTTCTGCCGATCAGCCAGTACAATTTCTCGAACTTGATGCCCAGTTGCTTCCTTTTAGTTGCGATGTGCTTCTTCCACGTGAGTCGGCGATCTAAGAACAAGCTTATGTATTTGGCATCGTCGGCTTTCGGGATGTCTTTGCTGTTCAGTGTGACCAGGTTCCCTTTCTAAGGGTGAAAGTAACGTGGCTAGATTTGGTTTTGTTGACTTCGATTCGCCACTTCCTGAGCCACTTCTGGTAATTCACCATCAATATTTTTTATTTGGAAACATAAATATATGTTAATTCCTCGAAAACGTTGTTCTATCAACATTCATATTTAGTGGAAAATTTGCCCCATTTTTATTGTTATTTTCTGTACGAATCTTTTACCATACTATCAATTAGTTAATTCTTATTTTATACATTTTTATCTTTGTAAATTTGTTATAAATTTTGGATAATGTATTAATATTACTTTAGAAATTACATTTACATTGAATATTAATTTTAATTAAATAAGTAAAATATTGACTTTCAAATATTTTGATTTTATGACGTTAATGACTGTTAGTTAACGCACTAACGAGCATTTTAAACGAGCGATTATACTACTAGTTTTCGTTCGTTCATTAACGATTCCGGTAGAAAGAAAAATATTTGCGGCACTCCGCTCCGCGTCGGGGAAAATCAACAAACCGTGTTTGTCGAGTGCCGATGGGAAAACATTGTCTCTGGAAACGTATCCAAAATAAATCAACAAATTGATCGGAATCTCTGAATGGACGTTGTGCAACATCACGTTCTCTTGATGTTACATAAGCGTTTTTCAACATTTTTGACACGCGATCCAACAAATTTGTTTGTAGTTGTTCTGTATTTATTATACCCAATTTAAGAGTATTTCATCAATTCGTCTCTTTGACATAAGGTGACAGCTGTCATTTTGCGACCGTATTTCTAAGAGTATTTTAGTAGTTCCTTTGATACAAGGTGACAACTGTCATTTCGCACCCTATTTCTAAGAGTATTTTAGTAGTTCTTTTGATACAAGGTGACAGCTGTCATTTTAAGACCTAATTGCTAAGAGTATTTCACCAACTTATAGGATTGAAACAATTGTCATTTTGCGACCCAATTTTTAAGATTTTTTCAATAGTTACTTTGACACAACATGAGAGCTGACATATTGCGACCCAATTTTTAAGACTATTTGAGTAGTTCCTTTGACACAAGGTGAGATATGCCATTTTGAAATAATTACTAAAAGATTTCACCAATTTATTGCTTTGAAACAAGATGAAACGAATTTCTTGATTTGACACGATGACAGTTGACATTTTGCGACTTAAGAGTATTTCACTAGATTATCGGTTTGACACAAGGTAACATTTATAAATTCGCCACCCAATTGCCAAGAGTATTCACTAGTTCTTCACTTTAACACAAAGTGACAGCTGTCATTTCGTGGCCCAATTCGCTTTGACACTTGGTGACAGCTGTGATTTCGTGAACCAATTGCTAAGTGTATTCCACCAGTTCCTCGCTATGACACAAGATGACAGATGTTGTTAAAAAAAACTTAATCCATTTTTGAATCCCGACCTATATGTTTAGAAACGCTGTATTACATTTTGTTCTAGAATGGTTTGCTTTTTGAGTCCGGACAGAAGGCCTTGACCTCCGCCCTTTTCCGTCTCCTTCTCCGCCTAACCCATCTTCACCATCCAACATCCCTGTTATCCCTGCAATTATTTAGGGACCAGAAGGTAATTAATAAGGCGGCACCCTCTCTCACATATTGCGGTTTCGTTCCACTCGACTTCTGTCCCTGCGGTCGCACACGCCCGAATTACTCTTTGAAAATAAAAATAAAAAGAACACTCGTCCCTTTTCCGTTTCCGGTCCTGCCTCGGCATTAGGCGCGATTTAATTAGTCCGTATTGGGATGAGAAACGAACGTAAAGTATAATCATAATAATAAATTGAACACACACAGTGAACATACATAACACGCACGAGAACTACTATCATTTTCAACGTCGATTAGGATCTTGTAATTTCCGCAAGGATAATTCCTCTTTTTTTTTTGTTTCTACTACTACCCCTACCGCAGTTTGGCTCCTCGTTAGTGCCGCATAATTACAGACAATTATAATAATTTTTGGCTTCGTGCGCTTTCGAACATGTTTTTAATTTCTCTCTCAATCCTTGTTCTCTTTTGCTTCGTGGTCTTTCATTACATATATTTTTGTGTTCTTTCTCTCTTTCCCTTAGGATCGCATTAAATCCACGCCCGATTCGGGTTTACCTTGGATTTTCTTGCATCGGATTAGAGGGCCTCTCTCCCTTCCAGTTAGATTCGAATTAGATTACCAGACTTGAACGCAAATTAGATCATGGGCTCAAGACAATTAGATTCCACCTCTTGGAATCCATTAACGGGGAATTAAGTGAAGAATTGGACTATCCCTATACCATCTTCATGCAATTCGCAATATTTCATTTATTACTACCTTAATACAATACAATTCCAATCTCCACTAAGGAAAAGGAATAATTTTAACAAAGCCTTTACTTAAATTGAAAAAATATATAAATTAGATTTAGTACTAGTGCAGCAATTAATAATCAGATATAAAAGTTGATATAGTTTTGTAGATAGATCCCAGATTTACTTTTTTACCATTTTATAATTTGTATATTTATAATATCTGATTTAAATTTCTAACGTTAACTTTAATCTTGTCATGTTTTTTTTTGCAATAATTTTAAGAAGATTTGATCTTGTTTTTCTTTTAGTAAAAAAATAAATATATTTTATAATAAAGCCATACTTCGCATAGTCCGGATTCTATATGGTCTAATTTTCTAAACAAACTAAATTTTACTTTAATGAATAAAAATAGAAAGAAATTAAGCAAAAATTGCATAAGCAATTTGTTTTCTTTTATACAATCAAATCTCTTTTAGTGCGGTTTTTATAAAAAAAAATGTTCATTTCCTCGATTAGTCCGGTTTCATTCTGTCCTGGATACTGGCAGATATGTCAGAGTTTGTTAAATTTCTAACGTTAACTTTAATCTTGTTCTGTTTTTTTTTGCAATAATTTTAAGAAGATTTGACCATGTTTTTCTTTTAGAAAAATAAATATATTTTATAATACAGTTATACTTCGCATAGTCCGGATTCTCTATTCTATTCTAATCTAATTTTATTTTAATGAATAAAAATAGAAAGAAATTAAGCAAAAATTGCATAAGCAATTTGTTTTCTTTTATACAATCAAAGTTCTTTTAGTGCGGTCTCGGATACTGGCAGATATGACCATCCGAAATATATATTTCTGTATTTAGTTTCTCGATTAGTCCGGATTCAAGTAGTCCGAGATATTGGCAAATAGGAACTATGAGAGATATTACTGTATTTAGTTCATCGATTAGTCCGGATTCAAACAGTGCAGTGGAACCAATTATCCGGACTATGCGAGATTCTGTTTATAGTACAAGTTAGATTAAGTTTATGTAACGCACCTTTTACATAGAAAAATAGACTTGAAATTGAATTGCGTCTTAAGTTAAAAAAATATTAATTACGAAGAATCGTTCAAACATTTGGGGCTCGACTTCTGGTTTATAAATAATTTTAAGGAACTTTTAGAATATTTTTATTATTAATTATGTTGATTACAAATTTTCATTTTAGAAAATCAATTGAAACAAATATTTTCATTTTTTTTTGTAAAATCTGTTTAAATCAAATATTGTGAGATGTTTGATTGTAATCTGATAGGTAAAGAACTATGGCAAATCGTTTGTTATTTATGGCATACAATTCCGAAACGTGATTGTTGCAAATTGCACAGCAGATAGAGCAACAATTAACCGTTCTGATGGGAAAAGGGCTTTTTGATTGATTAGCATCTGATATGCCTGCACAGCGCGAAGCCCCATTAATGATTTATTTAATACAATATAAAATGTATGGAGCTCGTCAATGTTTTTTTCATTTTTTAAATTTGTTTTGTCCCGTCATTTTCGGTTGTTAGCTTTTGTGTATTTTCTGTTGGTATCTGGGGTTTTATATATGCGGTGTGCAGTGGAAATTGATGTTCCCGTTGATTGACAACTTACAGGAATTATTCAAACCATAAATGTCTGCTCCTGTAGCCTCTATCTATCTATCCATTCATCCATCTATCCAAAAACCTGTATTCCGATGCACAACCCTATCTAAAATTCACCCTCACCTTTCCACCCTCGAGGATTCTGGTCAGCAAACCTAATTTGTTTTGCAAATCGAAACGCCATCATTAATGCAAAATATTGATATTAGCATATCGAACGAAGAGCGCTCATCGTCAACTCCAGTTATGCTTAAATGATTTGATCATGTGTAAGGAAGCAATGATAACTATTGTGTGCCTGGACCTTTTATTTATACAGTGGAACCTTGCTTAATGAACACCTCGCATAACGACCAAAATGTTTCACTATAAGAGTAAAAATCCGGAAATTTTGAAACGGATTAAACTCATTAAGCGAGGTTCCACTGGACTATATTTACACATTTTAATCAGATTAGCACTGAAAGAGACATTAGCCAATAAAAGTTTCCCAAGTTCTATTAATATTTTGATCTTTAAGGAACATTTTTAATAGTCAATAAATTTGTAATATTCATTAATTAAGACTAATCAAAGGATAACTTATAATTTCAAAAATATTATGAAGAAGTTAAAAAAGTGAGTTTAATAAAAAAACTAGGAGAAAAATAATAGAATTGAATACAAATATTGAATTGAATTGAATGAAATATTTTAATTTTAAATGAATATATTGAACTTTTCTATAAACTTGTAACATTCGTTGTGACTTGTCATTGGATAATAAAACTATTTAAATCTAAACTATTATTATTGTTAAGGCTTAGATTAAAATAAACACTTAATTTAAGTATTAGAATTGAAAATTTCATGATTTGTTAAGTTTCTTGTTTTTTTTTATAATCCTACTTTAGTTTCTCTAAAAAGAGAATATTAAAATTAGGTCAAAACTAATAACAATAAAAATAACGTTTTTTAGTAATTTTTTTCTAAATAAATAATGAATTTTATTAATGATTATAAACTTTCTGTTATTATGAATCCAATGGTTTTCGTCGATTAACGTTAAGAATGCGTTCCTGGATGACAAACGCTAAACGAAACAGCGTGAAACGAAGACAGGTAAACGTCGTTTTGTGCTGGTTCGATTTACGTCGATTCACAATAACACCGCTGTGAAATAACGCTTATTAATTGCTAATTTTACACTTATATAGAACTAATCCCTATAGGTCACCTCACTGTAAATATAGGTTCATTTTACGCCGATTCGATTTGTGACGGCTTTTGTAGGAATTGAACCCCGACGTAAAACGACATTTATATATCGAATCAGCGTTAATCGATGTCTATCTGGTGATAATTTTGCTAATATGCAAAAGAAAGTGCATAAAAGTTGTAGTAGTAAGTAAATATGATTGATTTTATGTTATTTTTCAATTTTATTAGTATTCTTATATATGTTGCAATAAATGAATAAAATTGGCGTATTTCTGAAAGCTAAAAGAACGTAACTTAATTGCTTCTATTTGTTTAAAAATAAAACTGAAATGAATTAGAATTTATCATTTTCTAGTAAAATTGTGCATGAAAAATTGCATTTTTGCTTTTGCTTTATTTATAAAATTAATTTAGTTTGATCTTAAATTGATATAGATTTAATAAAAAAAAACTATTAACATTTGCGAATATTAACTACAAAATTGATTATGAATTTTTATTAAAAAAGATGTCAGAATTCTTCAAAATAAATGTGCTCATAATTAATTGTATACATACAAACACTATAAATAACTATATACTGTAATACCTCGCATAGTCCGGGATTGAACAATCCGGATTTACTGTTTTGATTAAGCATACATTCTAAAAAATAGTACACAAAACTATCGATTTTTACATATTTGCTAGATTATTCCAGTTACGAATAGTGCACTCTGCGAGGTATTGCTGTACAAAAAATAATTGGTAAATGTATATATTTACTATAAAATATAAAACTATGATATAAACGGTTCCAGCTGAACGATTTAAATAGTGAATTGCAACAATTATTCGCATTTTGTGCGGCGTGTTGAATCCTCGAATTCTTCTCGGTAAAGTTGGCGAGGTTCGCGAAATATTTAAATTCCGTGCGCGCGGAAAATGAGTTGTCGGAATACTGCAAAAAGTGCGTTAATTAAAGTTCGCCAAGTCGTCCAAGAGCCTCTTGAATAGTAATTCGAGTTTCTTTGATGAGAGGCGGCGGCGGCGGTGGCGGCAGCAGCGGTAAAAAAGGTGTGCCTCGAACGCGACATTACCATCGGCCTTTTCGGGCATCGGCATCATCATTACCTCCTTCATTCGTTTTGCTCCTCTTCGCCTCTGGACGTGCAGGTTTCCTTACCAGAAGATTCCTACAATTGCCACCGCTCAAGAGCAAGAGAATGAACAACAACAGAAACAACAACAACAACAAGAACAAAAAACGCAACTAGCGAGCCGATGGAAGCAAGAAAGAGGGACGGTTTGTTTCGTTAATTGCCATGTGAACGCGAGATAATTTCGCGTCTCCTTTTTCCGCCGCAGACGATATGAGTCGGCGATAATTAAGGCTCAGAGCCGCCTCTGTTATTGTGTGCTTGGGATAAATAAAGACGATGAATTAGTCCTGAGGGGCGTACGTACACAATACATCCTTCTATACTTTTTTTTGCCTTAATTTTATTATTTTCATTATTCCTGCCATATACACAATAGAAATTGTGTGCGCAGCAAAACGAAATCATTATCCTTTGACTATCCTTAATAAGCAAAGAAAATTTACCTAAATAATCATAATCATAAAATCAAATTATCTTATTATCTTTAAAGTCCTTACATTATTTCGTGAGATGTTTTTTAAAAATAAGTCAATAAGTACAAAACATAATATTTTTTACTATTTTCATTATTCCTGTCATACACACAATGGAAATTATTTACGCAGCAAAACGAAATAATTATCCTTTTACTATCCTTAATAAGCAAAGAAAAGTTACGTACATAATCATAAAATCAAATTATCTTTAAAGTCCCGTTTTTAAATCAAAAAGATGATGGGACACAAAACGTAATGAAAGAACAATAATTTAATCCGTTTACTATATTTAGTAGACAATGTAAATAATCATGATCATTAAATCAAATTATCGATAAAGTCTTTACATTATTGCAAACGATATTTGTAAAAAAAATAGTCCTGTTTTTGAACAAAAAAATCATGAAAAAAGGATAATAATTTAATTCTTTGATTATATTTAGTAAAGTATCGTTAAAATTTAGTTAAATTATCAAAACATATTAAGTCATACTGATCAATAAATTTAAATTGTTTTAAGTTATAAAATTAATTTATACAAAATTTATTTTAAAATATTTACTTTTATTGTGAAAATTTATAAATTTCTTCAAAAATGTATAGATTAACTAAATAGTACTTAATTAAGCAAGTATATTAATTAGTATGTAAATTATTTACATTATTTTTTAAATTTCAGAACAAACTAAATGAATTTAAACAACGATAAAAGTCACCTTTTTGTGTATTTATTCAATTTAGAACTGCTACGAATAACGGGAATAAAATAATAATCGCATTTCGCTCATTAATTTCCCTATTGTTGCCGCTTCGATTTACATATTGAAAGTTTATAATACATTTTCACAATTTAATTAAAACTCATTTGATGTTGCGTTCGCACAATTTTGCAATTACTATTTACCGTACGTTTCCTGAATTGCAATTACATTATATAGTTTTTGTATATTATTCATGTTTATGGAATCGCTAAAATATTTATTATGTAATATATAAATTTCAATAGGTTAAACAAATATTTCTAAACAACACAAAACTATAATTATTTCATTTTACGAATTATCAATTTACAAACAATAAACTATAGTTTTATATATATTAGATTTGTTTTTGGACTAAAGACTTTATAATTTTATAATTCTAATTATTAAAACAAAAATTTCATTGATTTATAAAATATTTAAAATATAATTTTCAGAAAATATTAATAAAAAGTTGTTTATGAAGTTTTAAATTTAATTTACGTGGTTTTTACTACGTCTACAATTAATATTTCTATGAAAAAATACAAATTCAAAAGTCTTAGTAATTCTTATAAAATTTAAAATATTTTTATATTGGCTAAATAAATTAAGTATGTTTGCTTCATTTTCTATGTTTTTTTTATTAAAACCAATAAGGTCTTCCACTTTTCGTTAAATGGAAGGACTTGTTGAATTTGGAATAAACTTTTAATGTGGAACAAGTGGATTGATGGAGCGGAAACGCGGACGAGGAATATAAATAAAATCCCATTAAAATAGATAAAATCATCTTTGGCGGCGGCAGCGGCGGTTTCACTGCAGCATCAGCCGCTTAAAATTCACGGCGAGCGAATTTTCCGGGTGCGCGAAGTTCCACTTGCAAATTACTTATAAATACTGAAAAGCGAAAGGAACTGTGCAAGATAAACACGAGTAGTTTTCGTTTAATTTACGTTCGCCTCAGGTCTAATCTTCTGCAGCAAATTTATGTATTTTCTTGTTTCGTTCTTTATTATTTTCTTTTCTTCTTTCAATGCAACCAGAATTATGAGGGTTCTCCATTATGACGTGAATTCGTGGGAATTTTTCTGGGGACAAATTTTCCCGATAAATGGGAAAAGAATGGACCTCACTGTCAAACGTTTCGCATTCCATTCAATCGGAGGGAAACAGAGAGAAAGATGAACGATCATTTCTTGGCTGCGATCCATTCTTCAAAGAGTCTCTCTTTTTTAAACACTTTTTTTTTATGTTGAAACCACTTTTCTCCATTGATTCCCAAATGAATTCAATGTGAATTGTCGTTAAAATATCATGATAAAAATGCAATAAAACAAACTTTGACAACATGAATTATTATTGTATTTGATCCTTTGTTGTTGTGCGGTAATATCAGTATAATATAACAATGCATTAAAAGTTTTTGTTTGTATAGAAACTAGAAAATTGTAAAATTTATACATATTTATTAAAAAATCAATATTTTAATTTAAAAAAACTATTTTCATTCATTTTATTTCGGGGTTAAAATTAAAATTTTATATTATAATGATAAAAATATTTCTAAATAAATTCATCAAATAATTTAGAATTTATCCATTATCGTATTATAATTTTATCCATTTTTTTTTGATAATATAAAAAGTATTAGTTTCTTTGTGAAGAAACATGAAATTTATTTATATAAATTATTTACAGTTGGTATTGTTTTACTGATATAATTTTATTTTCTTATTGATTTACTAATTTTTAATTTTGGCAAATGTATGTAAATGTGCACATCTGTTTGGTTCAAATAAGGGTTAATAATAATAATGAGATCGCACCTTTATATTATTAGTTCGAAATTGTTACTCCTGTCTATCCATTTTGTGTCATATTTTGCACAGTGTGTATACAACTTTATATGGGGGAATGTGACAATCGAAAAATCGCGTAAGTTGAAGAAAGCACAAAATTTAGTATTTTTTGGTAAAACATGTAAAAGTAAAATAGATCTCAAGAAAATATTATTTATTGCACTAAAGAAGACTAAAGAAGAAAGTAGTGTTGGGACACGAGAACTGAGCTATCTCCACCACCACATTAATACGCATCGCCTTGTGTAAATCGCGTAAGTCCGAATATCGTAAGTCGAAATTGCCAAATTAGACCAAATTAGATTAGAATTGGTACGCTTGAATCACAATTATTTGTCATATAATGAGCATTGTGTATTCAATTTTATATGAAATAAACGTATAGAAATTTTCCAAGTTTATAATCACGGAAATAGGGCAATTCGTTGGAAAAAAGCGTTGTAAATGTCGAAAAATCGCGTATGTCAAAGAAAACACAATATTTAGCATTTTTTGGTAAAAGATATGTAAAAGTAAAATATATCTCAAGAAAATATTATTTATTGCACTAAAGAAGAAAGTAGTGTTGCGACACGCAAACTGAGTTACCCTCACCACCACACTAACACGCATCGCCTTGTGTAAATCGTGTAAGTTCAAAATATCGTAAGTCAAAATAGCGTAAGTCGAGGAATAACTGTACTTACTATAGACTTTTACCAAGTTATATTAGAATTGGTACGCCTGAATCACAATTACGTGTCATATGATCAGCATTGTGTACTCAACATTATATGAAATAAAAGTACAGAAATTTTCCAAGTTTATCATCATGGAAATAAGATAATTAATTGCACAAAAGCGTTGTAAATGTCGAAAAATCGTCGAAGAAAGCACAAAATTTAGCATCTTTTGGTAAAAAATATGTAAAAGTAAAATAGATCTCAAGAAAATATTATTTATTGTACTGAAGAAGACTAAAGAAGAAACTAGTATTCGGACATGCAAAGTGAGTTACACCCACCACCACACTAACACGCCTCGCCTTGTATAAATCGCGTAAGTCCGAAATGTCGTAAGTCGAAATCGCGTAAATCGAGGACTAACTGTACTTACTATAGACTTTCACCAAATTAGATTAGAGTTTGTAAGCCTGAATCACAATTACGTGTCATATGATGAGCATTGTGTACGCAACAGACATTTTCTAAGTTTATCATCACGGAAATAGGGTAATTCGTTAGACAAAAGCGTTGGAAATGCGACAATTAGTATAGTATTAAAAAAAGTATGCAATTTTTATTTTGTCTACCAATTACAAAGGATATCCATTATTATGTAGTCCAATGAAAATTCAATTGAATTTGCATTTGATATATTGTTATAATGTCTAGATTGAAATTGTCACTCCTGTGTTTTGTCTCATATTTTGCACATGCTACAATTACTATTGTATGTGAAGAATATGAACATTTTTATATTTACATCTAATAATATAATTAATAATCAATAATCTATTAATTATTTACTATAGACTTTCATCAAGTTCAAGATTAGAATTGGTACGCCTGAATCATAATTACGTGTCATATGATGATCAGTGTGTACGCAACTTTAAATGAAATGAAAGAACTGAAATAACATTTTCCCAGTTTCTCATCACAGAAATACGGCATTCCGTTTTACAAAAGCTTTTTTTAAAAAAATAAATAAAAAAACTGGATGATTTATTCGAGTGAATGCGACAATTAGTATAGCATTCGAAGTATGCATGAGAGTTGAGCTTTTTAAAAAAAAGTATGAGTGAAATAATAATAAATTGCTTTGATTTCTGAATGCAATTAACGCCCGATGCCGGAAATGTGACTTCCACGTTAATGATCGACACGGCGGGATGGGGAGGACCATCAGGGGGTGAGCGTCCTTTGATAATGGCTTTGTACGCGACATTTTTTCCTGCTTCCTTTCGCTTCACGGAGGACGAAATAAAAAAAAGGAACTAGACCATTCATTCATTCATTTCATTCATCACATACGTGCACAATTGTCGTTCCTGCTCACTCCCTCTTCATTTATCCCAAATATTGGAAATGACACATGAACGATCCGCGGCAATATCCGGCAACCGAATATTACATATTGAGTGAGAGAAGAAGGAACAGTTAGCACAGGAAAATAGGGAATTAGGCACTTAGGGAAGCCCCTTTCATGCATATATACATGCGTACACACACACATATATATATATTTCTGTTGAAATGCTAATGCCAAAAAGGGCCGCCGCCTTCGATGATTGACAGCTCCCTTATTATTTCCTCTTCTGCTCGGTGTGTTTGCGCGATTCAATCCCGGGGTGTTAATTGCTGTCAGCCACCATACAAATCCCTCTCTTTCAATCTGACTCATTGTGGGGACCATTGAACCAAAGTTGGCTACCCATGCATACCCTCGCACCACCTCTACCACCACCATCGGATAATTGAATTCCCAAGAACGCAAATTACCCAAGGCGACGTGCAAAAATTAATATCGATAATCGCGCGCTTCCCGGATTCGCGCACGCACAAAGAACTCGTCCTAACCATAGCATTAAGCGTATAAAAGAGAAAGGTGAAATAGAGATACTGTATGTGTACGAAAGAGAGATGATGTTGTTCATGAGGAATATTAATAAACGTAACGAGGAGTCCCCCGCGATCCCAATTATTCGGCAATCTGCCGGCCGCGCGGTTTGCGTAACCGAAATTAAATCGGAAGGGGGGAAAGGACCTCTTTTGATTATAATTTTCACGAATTTGCACCTCCGGGCTGCAAACCTCCTCTCTTCTTTTGACTGCTTTCATCTTTTCACTGCGCATCCATCAATCCCATTAATTTGTCCTCTTTTTTTTGAATTTGCGAAATTATGCTGAATTTATGAAACAATAATTTTCACGGTTCAAACCGCTTTACAACTTTAAAAACTCAAGAATAATAATAATATTTTTTTGATACAATCGTGCTAAATATAAATTTTTAAATAATTGTTATACTAGAAAATCGGTGGTTATGTTTACCACCGATTTTCTAGCCCGACAACCGAAATACCGTCAATCAAATTCCCGACGTTCGAAATCCGGATTTTGAAACAGTCGGGATTTTGATATAGTCGGGATTATGGTTGTCGAGATTTTGATATAGTCGGGATTTTGAACGACGGGATTTCGATACAGTCGGGATTTCAATAGACGGTCTTTCGGTTGTCGGGCTTGCTATATAGACCCCTCAAAAATACGTACTTAAAATAGGAGCACTATACACGACTGCGCATTATACTCGAAGTAGCTAAATACTAAGGTTATTAATTATAACATGTATTTTATTTTATAATTAAAAAAAATAATGAAGTTGTATCAAAAATAATTTTCTTATTAGAAAAGCCAGAAAAAAAAACATATAGATGATTATAATTATTAATTACTATTATAAACGCCTATTGGTCACAAGTTTTTCTACATATTTTACTTATTATATTTCTATTGGATATTTCATCAGAAAGAAGCAAAATAAGAAGTACACCTATCCCTCGTTTTACACGGTACTTTCTTTACACGTTTTCGCATGTTGAAAATCAATCCTACACTTTTTTTGCATACTTTTCGATTTACACGATTAAAAAGATACAATTACGATTTACACGTTTTTCTCAGGAACCATGTAAATCGCAGTATAGTGTGCATTATGCCTGCATTTATGATACAATAATAAGGCATCAAACGCTTCAGAACTATGCAATTATGGTGGCAATCAAAAGCCCGACAACCGAAATCCCGTCAATCAAATTCCCTACGTTCGAAATCCCGACGTTTGAAATCCCGACTGTATCGAAATCCCGACAATGATAATCCCGACTATATCAAAATCCCGACTATATTAAAATCCCAACAACCATAATCCCGACTCTATCAAAATCCCGACTATATCGAAAATGTCTACAATAACATTTTTAAATTATTCCAGAGCGTAGTCACTTTTAAATTTTTATTAATAATTAATAACAACAATTAATAATCTAATTGTATTTGAGATTATTTCATAATGGTAAGGTTTATTATGAATAATTCAACAAAATTAAATAAATTAATGATTTTTTTCTTATTAATGATAAAAATTTAGCTAGCACATGGTGACTACGCTCCGAAATAATTTAAAAAAGTTATTGTAGAAATTCTCGACATAGTCCATTCTCGATTATGGTTGTCGGGATTTCGATACAGTTGGGATTATGGTTGTCGGGATTTTGACATATTCGGGATTTCGAATGTCGGGATTTCGATACAGTCGGGATTTCGAACGTCGGGATTTCGATTGACGGAATTTCGGTTGTCGGGCTTTCGATATAGAGCTATGCAATTATAGTATAGAAAAATACGTATTTTTTGATATTTTGTCAGAAGTTAAGTGGTTGCATATTATACTCGAAATTGCAGTTACACCCAAAAAAAATAATTCTTATTGAATTGAGCTGA
This sequence comes from Nicrophorus vespilloides, assembly GCF_001412225.1. Lineage (NCBI taxonomy): Eukaryota > Metazoa > Arthropoda > Insecta > Coleoptera > Silphidae > Nicrophorus > Nicrophorus vespilloides. The sequence goes on from NW_017096716.1 coordinate 76,510, forward strand.
ATATACTTTGTTGAAAATATTGATGTGATTTTAATTTCATTCATTTTATTGCTAGTAATTATTTAGATAATTTCATTATTTTTTAGTCTAATTTGGACCAAAAGTCAATTTTCTGCTAATATGTTTTTTTTAATTTGGGTTATTCGTATTTTATAATCTAACTGATAAGTATATAATAAATATAAAAGTAAACTTATAAGAAAGAACAAATAAATACATTTAAAATATTTCTGCCCAAGAATGTAAATTTTACTTTAATTTTCACTCTACAAACTAACCAATTCATTGTTTGATATTCATAAGATGTATGATTGTTCAAATGTATTGTAATTTTTACAGTATGTATTAACATTCATTTCAGTTAAAACTCATTGGCCATAAGTGTACCAATAAATATGTGAAATAATCCTCTTAGTTTTTACACATCAAAATTATATAAAAAAGCAGCTGTTATAATTAGAAAACATAATAACTGTATTATATGCCTATTAGTATGTTTTTTGGAAATAAAGCAAAAATACTGTATATAAATATACAACCACAGTCTTTCCATTCTATAAAATATTTAGTTCATATTTAGAAGTTTAAAAGTACTTTTATTGTAATTTTTAAAGAACAAATTTGTATTACAATAATTAATTTATTTCTGTGAAATTTAGCAGAATATTAGCGTTAAAATTAAAACTGTCAATTTTTATGAAATGAAAATGTGATAAACAAAACGAGCAATAAAATCTATATTTTTATTATTTATAAATGTGTAAAATTTGTTATTGATTGCAAGCATTTTTATTTTAAATGTTTAATTACATATTTATACTACTAGGTAAATAATTGTTAATTAATATTTGTAATTGCAATTTTTAGTTGTGGCCTTATTGTTTAACTAATTATGTAATATTGTAATAAAAATGATAAAAATATATTTCAAATTATTCTTTTTTATAATTTCTTTGGTAAGGAATACAGTATTGCATAACACCGGTTTCTCTGGAAACGTAGGGAAAAAAGGTCCGGAGAAATTAAAATTGTCTGAGTGGAAGGAAACCGTCGACTACTTTGATATTAAATTGGGTGTGAATGTCGTTTGAAATTGGCATTAAAAAGGGGGACGAAGAAGGCACTTAAATTGTCAAATGTTAACGCAAAACAATTAATTTCTTCTCGTGCACCGAGGGATGGCAACATCCGCGAGTCTTTGTCCTCGTCCTTCTCCTCCGCCCTCTCTCATCACACCTCCAGCAAACCCTCAATGTATCTACTTTCCATTGCCTCTCCCGTTCCATTCTTCGCTCCTTCACTCCTTTTTCCTTCTTCTTTCGCTCGCATTATTTGTGTTGTGTTGGCGTGCATCAAATAAGGGCCCCACCCGCTTTTTAATTAACGTTTCGGAGCAATTTGTTGCGCGAATTACACTATAAAATTAATGAAGGGGCGAAAAGGGCCGAAAACTCGACGTGGGTGGAGGCAGGAAAACCCACTTTCTCGTGCAAAGCACACAACTTTAAATCTCGGCCACGTATATACATTATAATAATAAAATTGCGAAATTGCTTTCAAGCGCCAAAAGCCGAATTAAATACTCTTTCAACTACGTTAATTATTAATTAATATCGATTTTATCCATTTGGCGCCAAATTTTCTAAGGACGAAACAAAAATAAATTAAAAAAAATACTAAATTACAAAAAAAAAGGGTTTGCGGTCAGGCTTCATGAAGGAATTTGTTAATGACTGTTAACTGTGCGAAAAGGGCCTTTATTGAACGACTCCCCCTTTCAAATTATACTTCCACAAACAAGGCAATGACCAGGAACGTCACATACACTAGAGAGAGACGGAAAAAAAGGACACTTTTCTGCTGAAACGGAAACTTTCTTAATGAAAACTTTCCGAATCATAACAGGGAGATAAGTCTCATCTCTTGTAAGAGGCGTGATTCGCAGCGGGAGGTTGTAAAGTCTGCAAAGTTAATGGGCTCGATCCGGATAAGGGCTGATACGTTGCTAATTGCGCAAACATCGCTTCCGTTTCAATTTCATTGCCCGGCTTTATTTTTTTTACGGCCTTTTTATTTATGTATCATATTATGTTCGTTAATAAAGTTCGCTACAGAAATATGGGACGGAGATAGCGGGTTTTGGGCCCTCGGAGGCATTAACGATGATAAAGCCCATTCGTTATTGGGTTTCCAGTTTAGTTCTTATCGGGATGCCTGGCGTGGTTAATGTCCGCGCAATATTTTCAGCTCTTTATGTCTCTCTCACTATCTCTCAAAGCATCGTGCGAATAATAACAAACAGGCCTAATAATCGATTCTTTTGCAAAGACCATATTTATTAAGAACCGATAAAGCCTATAAAGATTTTTTTGTTACATCTTTTACGTAATATTTTTTAACACACATAATTTAGTGAATTTGATTGTCTAAATTAAGACCTATTGAAATTAGCAAATGAATTCATATATTATTATTACAATACAATTTACAAATTACGACAAAAACATTATTTATAGGATTCCTATTAAAGTGTATTTCCTGAAAAGTAAAATTTTAAAAATGTTGATAAATGATGATAACAAAAAAGTGATTACAATTTTTGTTTTTTTCTTCTCTTTAATTTGTATCTAAATATTATTTATCAAATGGAAACATGTTTTTCACATTTCCCGGGATTTTCTGGAAATTACTTTCTTTAAAATTTCTCGTTTCCTGGTATCAAAAAACTACTTCCTATAAAGTATATGAAAAATAACTTTTTTTTATTTATTTTCTTAATGATCTTGTATATTTTTGTTCTAATACATTTACGTGATAATTTATTAACCTTTAATAAATTTGTCAAACTATTAATGCCAAAAAATTTTTTTGTAATGTTTTTACTAATAATATAAACAAACACTTTGTAAACAAATTACAACAAAAGATATTATTTATTATAAATATAGAATTATACTATACAAACCTATTAAAGTGTAGATTCGTATTTCCTGTTTTCCCGGAAAGTTAGAGAAGGCCAATAAGTGAAAATGTGCAAATAAATTATTAAGATATAATTAATTATCAAGTAGTATCAAGAAAATGAAAAATCAATTACAATTTTTGTTATATTTTATTGTTTTTCTCACTAATCTGTATATAAATATTATTTCACAAATAGAAAGTTTGCAATCAATAGTTTTCTTTTTAATTTCTCGAGATTCTCGGTAAAATAATTTGAAATTTCCTGTATAATAAACAATGAATGTTCGTTATTTTCATAAATACAGTAGATTCCGCTTAATCGGGACAATGAATGTTAGGTATTTTCATAAATACCGCTTATTAGGGACAAATCCTAAAGAACGAAACCAAAACTGAGGACATTACATGAACCAATGTGTCCCGATTAAGCGGAACTGTAAAAATTTCTCGCTAATCACTGGAAATTCACTTTCTATAAAGTGTATGAAATATTACATTTAAAATTATTGAAATAAAGTTTCTATTCCTTATAATTTGAATTAAATTTATTTCTATTTTATTTTTTTAAATCTTTTTAAATCATAAAAATGAGCAGCGAAATAAAGTTTACAGTGTCACAATGAACGTTCTATATTCATAATTATATCTAATATTACTTTGTGCATTATAAATAACTTTCCTCAAGGTAATAATACATAAAAAGTGCTTCAAAGATTAAGCAGCATTTCCGGTAGCTTTCTTTATGGGGGTAAGAAGTAATACGCTCGATTACCGAGCGCAAATCCTAATTCGAGATGAGGTCTACCCTCCGACGTTTTATTACGCTTTTCTCCTTGTTGTTGTTTTTTGTTTGTTTGTCCTTTGCGATGATCCCAACCAAATTATTCTCACATTTCCGCATCCGTTTATGCAACATTTATATCTACGCCTCCTCAACCTTGTCCTCGCCGTTCCCCATTTATTTTGTTCTGTCCATCCGAGCCGATCTTTTCGTCTTCTTTTGCTTTCACGTGCATTACTTATTCAGTCCGTCGTCCGTGCATTATTCATAATTTTTGTTGAGCCGACGAGGCCCATTTTCTCCTCCTTGGCTAACCCCCGGCGCCGTCGGCACTTAAAACTTTATGAGTAATTACCGACGACCACCTTCAGGGGGCGGCGGCGGTGGTTGCGGCGGGAAAAACGCGGAAAACACGCTGCGATTAAATTTTCACCGCGGCCCGGGCCTCCCCTGTCGAATTTCGACTTAATCCTCTCCGATGAATTTTTTAATAGACTGTTTAGGAACGGTAAAATTTTATCAGCATACACATCCTTTCATACCGACGAGAACTTTGCTACAAATTGAATTTTTATATACCCTTACCTTTCCATCCTAAACCCCAGACTTGTTTTTTTTTCTTTCACTTCTTCTTTTTTAACCTTCCTTTCGTTTCGCCGAAGCGTGCTGTGTAAGTTTCCTTATCTCATACACATTCTAATGAGTTTCGCTTCGCGAAAAGTGGATGCAATTAATGGGAAATTGCCCTCGAGATTGGCCGGAATGCAGGCCTTAATGCAGCATGCACTACCTTCAAACTGTGCAGCATTCATAATTGCTCCGCCATCTAAACGCATCAATCTATTAATGATGGTTCAACCCTCACGAAAGCAAACAATGCATTCTGAAATTGCTTTACTTTTAATCTGCATTAAGAAGTTTATATCTTTGGAGAAGATAAAGTTACAGATTTAAAAAAAAACCTCCAGAATTGACAGAATACACAGAAAAGTTTTCATTGTAATTTCTTACAAATTTCTTTTACCTACTGACATAATTTAAGGCAGATAGTTGAAAAATCACAAATTATTAATTAGTATATGTAAAATATCTGTGAAATCCATCAATGTAACTTTAATATCTACAAAATTAATTGAAAAATCACCAAAAAATCGACAAATGTTACATAATATAAAAACATAAGTGCAAATAAATGTTTTATTATTTTTATTGCAACTTCTTACAAATTTGTTTTTTCTACTGAAATAAATTACAAAATGGTAAAAAGTTAAATAAGATACAAAGTTTCCACAATATATCAAGAAATGGCGTAACAACATTTTTAACTGTCAAACGAGTAAAATGTTTACCCTCAATAAGAAATCACACCCACACAGTTTTCATTATAACTTCTTACAAATAATTAATTAGTATATGTAAAGTAACTGTCAAAATCCATCAATGTAACTTAAATTATTTGAAAAATCACCAAGAAATGTTCAAAAGTTGCATAACATAAAATAAAAAGTACAAAGAAAGAAGAATTTCTTACAAATTTGTTATACCTACTGAAATGATGTATGAAAATTGAAAATAATTGATAAATTAGCAATTTCAATCTTCGCATTTATTAATATATTTACAATAAATGTCAAAATACATCAATTTAACTTTAATATCTACAAAATTAATTGAAAAATCACCAATAAATGGTCAAAAGTTACATAATATAGAAAGAAAAGTACAATGAAATATATTGTGACTTTTTTTTGCAAATTTTGTTATACCTAATGAAATAATTTACGACAGTTTTGAAGATTTGTACAAGCAGCGATTCCAATTCTTAAATATTATTTATTAAAAACATTGATTTCAAGGTGTTAGCATTTATTAGCATTTTTATCATAAAATGCAACAACTTAACTTTAGTATCTACAAAATAATTTGAAAACGCATTAGAAAATGGTAGAAAGTTCAATAATATAGAAAGTTTCTACAATATACCAAGAGATGGCGTAACAAAAATTGTAACTGTCAAACGAGTAAAATTTTCTAAAGCACATAAAAATGTCATTTGAATCAATTGTAAATATGGAATTTTAATAGAATTGAGAGAACGAGACAATTAGTTTATATTTTTAATTGTTTTTTTTAAGCTTTACTATTTCCATTAGAAAATGATCACTAATACTACCTTATATACCAAATATCAAAGAAATATCCTTATAACAAATTATAAACAAAATAAAATTACAACAAAATAAAATCGGAAGTTTAATTACGTTGAGTTAACAGGACTGGGATGTAGTAACAAGGGGTGCCCTTTTTTAATTGTCCTTTTTTCAAATATCCGATTGTGCGTGAACGTTCTGTATGGAAATTGGCCGTCGGATTAGCCGAAAATAAGATTTGCATACTGATTTCCTGCATCCTCCCGATTCTCATTCCATCTCCATCCCTTTCCATCTCGTTTCTCTTCTCTTCGTTATTTTTTTTTTTTGGTATTCCGGACGCGCGGCCACTTTGATCCTCGGCCGATGAAGAACGCGTAGGCTCCCCGCCGCAGCCCACTTTGATAACTAAATTTCAAAGGGATAATATTCAAATTGGAACTGGGACCAATCACGAAACGGTCGTTCGAAGTCTACGAGAGAAAAAAAAGTAGTCATCAGCTTCTGTTTATTAAGGTTGTAAAATTATACTAGCCAATGCTTTCATATATAATTAAGGTTTGATAAGTTTGCTCTAATATTAGTAGAAAATAATTTATTGAACAGAAAATATAAAGAAAAATGGAAAATTTTTACTATAAATAAAATGTATATATAAAAGCCAAAACCTTAGTTTCGCCCAATTAGAGAATAAATAATAATAATGTAAAGTTTATTAAAAATTTAGTACAAAAAAAAACTTTTTAAAATTTACACTTTTGTACGTATTGTATTTGTAATCTTTTTTTAACTGTGATATCTTCAGTATAGACAATGGAAGTTCTTAATAATCAATTTAAAAAAATTACACAATTTTAGTTAAAATATGACGTAAAAGATACCAAATAAATGGAAGTAAATGTAATTAATTCAAAGATTAATTAAACTAGAAAATAAGTAATATGAAAAATAAATAATTCCGAACATTTTTTTAAAGTTAAGACACATTTATTTATGACATTAGTTTATGAGTCATATACTTATAATTAGTCACGTACAAATGCGGCATATTTTCTAATTAGTCGGCTTCAGTTTCAAAAGCTAAAACCAATTATTCCCTAATCTATGATCGATTTTATACATTATTTTTTTGTGAGTTTTTATAGATCATTAAAATCTTTATTAGTCTCGGTTGGATTTTACGATTTTAGTAATCGATTTGTAGAAAAATCAAGACGAATAATTTTAACAAATTTGTTGTATTTTAATTGCAGAAATTGGCGACAAGTAAATTCGTATACTTGCTATAAATTGAGAGTGAGAGAGAGAGAGAGCAAACAAACTTTCTCGGGCAAAGGCAAATCCTTGATAATTTGCCGAGGGATTGAGGCACGGAGTTATGAGCTCGATTTTAATGGGCTTCCCTTAACTAAATGCGATTCTATCGAGAACTCATTTTAATTGAATTAATTTATCAATTAAAGCAAGGATCAAGGATCGTTCTGAAAATACGAATGAGTTAGAAGCGATTAATAAATAAATAAATTGTTTATTTAATATCCAAGCTTAAAATTGGGATTGAAAATCAACAAATTTTGGTACTATTAAGAAGAAAATCAAAACTAACTTTCGATTAATTATTTGTTTCATAAACAAAATAACAAATTATGTTGGTTGTATGAAATATACAGAAACGTAAAGTTTAGAAATCAACTTTCACATAGAAATGTAACAGTGTAAAACACCTCGAATAACCTATAGTATTATGTTATATAACGAATAGAGTTTTATTATGAGGAAGTGTATATTGTTAAAACTGTCTGTTTTTTGTACTGCGACCCAATTGATACCAATTTTTCTCCAATTCCTCGCTTTGACTCAAAGTGACTGCTGTCAGCTGTCAAAGTAACAGCTGTCAATGAAAAATTATTGGCACACAATTGTTGTCGCGAACCTTACGTTGCAAAACACGGCTTTAACAAATAGTTAACCTTTTAGTGAAATGTTTTTACATTTGTTTCCATTTAAAAAAAAGATAACTAAATTAACATTTAATTATAATATACAAGTTTTACTAGTTACTTAAGCAATTTCACAATAATAAAACTACATAGGGCAGAAAGACCTATGGTCAATATTCCTTTGTATAAGTTGATTTTTTTTTGAAATTATATATATTTATTTTGATCTTTTCATTTCTGTATATATATTTTTTTTTTGTACGACTGATGCAATAAACATTGTTATTATTATTTAAACTACATATTTTAGTCTTTTTGTAATTTTATACATGTAATTATACTTTGATTTAGTACAAATTTGAATTTTGATACAAATAAATTCAAATTTAAGTATTATAACATAATTATAACAAAATTACATGTGTTTTTTTTATAAGAACAGTTGAAATGAACAAATGAATACAAAACATAATTTGATATTGCAATTATTTAAAATTGTTGTTGTTAGTGAGATGCTAATATAAACTACTAAATGAATACATAATTTGTATATTGCTGCACAAAGACCATGTGACATGAGGCATTGACATCTGTCATTAAAATATGACAAGTGTACCAAGTGTATTCCATACATATATCAATACTATAGTAATATACATCAAATTATTATGGTTTGAACAAATTAAATTTTAAGTATTAATACTTAATTTTTGAATACATTTACAACAAAATTAAATGTGATTTTCTTATGTAATTTTTACTTCAATATTATTACAGAATAAAATTAGACCTTGAAAATGTATTTTAGTTAAAATTGGTGTTAGTGAGATATTAATAGAATACAAAACAATTACTTAAAAATTAATACAATAATACTAGAATTAAATTAGATCTTGCAAATTTTTATTAATAAAAGTTGTAGTTATTAATGTGAGGCTCATATAAACTATGAAGTAAATAAATATTTTATATAATACTGCACAAAGATCATGTGACATAAGATATTGACATATGTCTAGTGTATCAATTACTGTATACATATGTCAAGACAATGGAAAGCAATAAGTTGCATAAGTTTTTAATGATTTCTACGTTTTTTTATTATCGGGACTAGATTGAGGTAATAAACAAGGTATAATAAGAAAAATTGAAGTGTAGAGTTGGAATGAAGTAGATGATACTAAATAACAATGTACATTTTAAATTTGTTATTGGAAGAAATCCCGATACGGCCACTTATATGAAACAAGTTTCAATGAATAGCAAATAGTTGGCAGATAAATTGCGAAAGCGTTGCACTCGGAAGTTTCGGAAGCTTCTTCTCGTGGAAGGGGGCCTCGGCGCGGTAGATACATGCAACTTTATAACTCTCAAACGTAAAATTTCTGCAGAAAATGTTATTGATATCATCGATTTCTGAAGGATAAGGGTTCGGAAAAGTTCAAAGGGTGCTAGTCTCGAGCGCGCACACGCTCCTAAGCTAATTGTCGATTCGGGTCTCGCGTTCTGCGGCTGCGGATGGACAGCGCAAGAAGTCCAGACGCCATAAATAACGGTTTAATATTTTTCAAAAAATATTTATAGCGCCATTGTGGCCGACCACAGCTTCCTCCGAATACGAATCGCGCGCCGTCCGCTCGGGACGTCCTTACATAACTCACTGCCCATTAATAAATAAGACCGCATTGCCTATTAATTGCGCCGTTCGGGCACTTTTGTTCTCGGAACATCGCAAACCTACGTCCATTTTTCCTTTAAGCCCTTCGGACGACGACGGCATTTTCCATGTATGGAATGTCGTCGGCAATCATCTTTCCGACTCTCCCTCCTTTCTTCTCATCTTCCTCATCCTACTGTGGGCCATGAGCATCGGAATTCCACTTTCAAAGTGCGCGGTTCACGATAGCAATTCTAATCTCCAATTCAATTTCAGTCAAAAGGATGAAACTATGTTGTTTCATTCGACGACAGATACGATTTTTATTTGGAAAACAAATGTTAATCTTCTTTAGTTTTGTAGTTTGCATACTATAAGAGATTGGATTCAAACTTTGTTCCATATTGTTTTCATACAGGGGTCGACGAACTGAGGTAAATTACCCTAAATGGGGTAAAAGTGATTTATTGGGTGTAATGCAATTAAAATTCTAAGATTCATGAAAAAATCAACATATACATGAAAAATATTGTGAAAATGTTGTTGTTTATATTGACATTGAACTGATCAGAGAGACAACAATATTGGTAGGTTTATATTTGACTGAAATTTAATTTATCAAAAATATTGGCAATAATACTGATAAAATAATAAAAAAGTATAATTATATACACGTTTTTAATTAATTAAAAAATAATTTTATTAATATTTAATAACAACAATAAAATAAATGAAAACAATCATATAGATTCATTTTAATCATTAATTAAACGACGATTTTAAATGATTTTATTAGAAATTTAAAGAAATTTTAATCTTATTTAAAGATATTCAAAGGACAAAACAGTATGTAATAAAATGAATGTTGTGTAATGTAATGAAATATACTTAAGTTTTTTATAAAATGTTATGGAAAATTATCTTTAATACAAAAAAAAATACAAATAATTTTTTGTTAATTTATAAAAAAAAACTAATATTATAGGAAAGGTACTTGTATTAATTAATATTTGTAATAAACAATGTAATAATAAAATGTACACAATTAATTAAATTATTTGTTTATTTATATTATTATATTTACTGATTTATATCGAATTACCTAATTAATTATTTTTTTTATGTCAATTAAAATTGTGTTTTTACTATGTATTATTTAATTCACAAATTAATTTAATTAATTTCACTGTAAAGTGGATTAATTAATTATTGATTTAAACTAAATGTTTTCTGTTTCATTATTGTTTTAAATACATTCTATTAAATTTATAAAATAATTATTTGGATAATATAAAGTTTTGAGAGTTTTTCGTTAGGTGACTTTAGTGAGCCATATCTCAGGATATATACCTTGCATCTTGTTATTCTTTACTGCCACATAAATAGGATTTTTGTGTTTAGTGAATCCAGTTGTGTGTTAGAGCGTTCCAAAATGGAGGTAAAAATGGTATTGGGTTTATAGACCCAATACAGTATCGAATGCAACAGTAAAGTGTTGGTTCCAACGATTCCGTTCTGGTAATATGGACGTCGAAGATGAGACAACTCTGGTAGGTCAATCATAGAAAATGTTGATAAAATCATGGAAATCGTCGAGTCGGGCCAACATGTACTTATTGTAGGAACTGTAGATTAGTCAGAAAACCGTTTGGAACCATTTGCATAAGGCTGGTCTCAAGAAAAAGGTATGGGACAAAACACTCAGAACTTTTTACTTCACCCAATATGTAAATACTTACCAATTATCATCAATTGAACGAAATTAGTTACTTAGTTAATTCCCAGTTAAATTAGTAACAAAGTAATATTTTCAATGGAATTTAATTAATTACTTACTACAAAGTTACATTAATTAATAGATGCATTTCGTTCAAACCGATTTATACATGGTATAATGAATTGCCATATTATATTAATTATTTTGTAAAAGATGTTTGAAAACTGATTTTTTTTGTAAACAAATTATACATGTAAAATGAAGAGAAAAGAGAAGATTGTGTGATAATAATAAGGTAAGTTGTTATACAATACTTTTAATATTAATTCTTTCGCAATATAGAAACAAAAATGAAGAAAATTCAGGAACCGAGGGTCCACAGAATTTGAAATTAATTTCAAAGACAAACAAGAAATTTTATGTTCTAATCATAATTGTAATCTATTCTTTGAGAAAGTTTTGAATTGTCATAAATATTTTGGTGATTATAATAAATATTTTCTTCTTTGTGAGTAACAAACAAATTTAATTTAATTATTTGTAAAGGACAAAATGTTAAAATGTAATAAATATTTGCGTGAAAGTAATAAATTACTAAATCGAATTTGAATACGTAGAAACAAAGTGATATGTAATTGATGACACAGAAAAAAACCAAAGTGGATGAAAAGAGTGTAGGTGTATTAGCATTTTATGTAAATCGGGAATAATTCGATCTGCGTTTGATTCGAAAGATGGCTTTGAGAAGGGGACGTCAGAGAATATTAGGGGTTCAAATAAATCTGGCAAATTCGATTCTTGTTTGCATTAATATTTATTTTTTTCATCCTTTCCTCCCCCAAAAAAATGTGTTCACCAATAACTATAATTTCCGTTTGCTCCGATGAATATGAATGCGCATCCATTGGTATTTGCATAATTTCTGTAGAATATAGTTATATGTATATACAATTATTTTTTTTTGTTGCATTCATCAGAGTACAAATGGAATTATGAAAATTGACGTGTCTCCCGCACATCCCTCGAATTACATTCGAAGCAAAGTAATCAAGTTACCATTCCTCTTGTTACATGCAATTTCATTGATCATTACATGGAAATGGCGTTTCTCTTATGTTGTCTGTTTTTGTTGTTGTTGTCTTCGTGTGAGAGATGTAGGCATATAATATGCAATGATTGCGAGACACGATGATTTATAATAATGCTTTCAAAACTCGTCATCTTTCTCCCATGAATTATTGAAAACGCAATAATCACGTGCATCTGTAGAGGATTGGAAGATATTTTAATCGTGATGGGATTATTTCCGTGTACTTATCCATCTTTGTTTCGTTATATTTGTGGGAGAATTGTGCTGAGGCGTCGATCGGGAATGGAATGGAATTAAGGGATTAATGAAAGTCGGTTGTTTAGGGGAGGCGACGACAAAAAATAAATAAAATAAAATAAGAAGGATGAAGAGGAGGAGGAAGAAGGGGAGGCTTAAAAACGCGTGTGTGGCAACGGAACTCGTCTTACAAAATAACATAATTCCTGCAGACAATGTTCTTCTCTTTCTCCCCTTGCTTTTGCTCAGTCGAGGATGACGGGAGTGTAGGAAGAGAAGTAAGCGACGGGGAGGGTTCTTTTGAATGTGTCTCCTCGCGCTAATCCTTTCATTCAACCATAAATGATCCCGACTCCTTAATCTTGTTAAAGAGTAATACCTCTCCATCAGTTTCCCATTTCATTTTCTAATCTGTTTATGTCTCCGTGGGGCGAAGGAGCAGCTTTGCGAAACTTTGGGCTCAGGAACTATACTACTATTACTGTTGCTGCTGTTGCTACTACTACTTCTACTACTGCCATTAAGTTTCCAGCCCCTCGCATCTTTTCTTCGACATCCCACAAGTGGATCTTTAACACGCCGCAATAATTCTGTTAAACTCTGATCCCTTTTCGAATCACACCTCAATGCAACCGAAACACAATTTTCGTCCGTGTATTCAACAAGGATTTTATTATGAGGAAACACTTCAGGGACCCCTTTATCATCTTCTAAAATCCAATTTCTGAAACGTCCTGATTTATATACAATTTCTTATAACTATAATTCAAGTATTTTTATTAAATCAACTTACTGAAAATACTTTTATTCTGAAAATTTACTTTACGTTTCTGCATTCTACATAAATAATATTTAGTCATACTATTTCATATACTTCATATATTGGTACTATTTGTACCAAAAAAAATGTTATTTTATAACTATTGATTTTTAATTATATCGATTCATACACAACTCTTCTAATTATAATTTAACTTTTTTTATTGTAACTGTCATAAGTAATAAATTTATATATTTTTTTAATTTAGTATAAATATTGATTGAAAATTGTAGAAGAATTTTTTTTTACATTTTTTTTTTTAATAATCCCAATCGAATTTGATTGAGGATTTCTAAACAATCTTTTAAATATATACAGTTAAACCTCGTTTTGCGCTACTTCGATTAACGCTGATTCAATATAACAAGTCAAAAAAACTTTAAATATATCTACGTATATTAACGTTCATGTAACCTCGTTTAACGCTGTTTCATATAGAGTTTGTAGCAAGTTAAGCGCTAAACGAGATCTTACTGTAGTAAATAATTAATACTACTAATTTATATATTTAGTTATAAAAAAATACAATAACCCATGAAAGTACATTGACACAAAATACATGTAATTTTATGAGAAATAATTCTTAATAAGTTAGATAAATTCACTTCCATTGATTCTGAAGAACTGTTGCATTAAATAAAGGAATTGTAAGGATAAATAAAGATATACAAATATATAGACAAGCAATAAGAAATTATTGAAGTTTAAAGAAGAAATTAAATGGAATATGACCTATTAATATTATCTTTTGCATTAAAAAAATAAAGAAATTATATTTTAAAATTTCGTATTTCCTGTTTCTCGTCTATTTTATTAAAAATATGATATAACGAATGATGATGCAATTGCAGCTGTAAATGGATATTTTGAGTGCTTGAAAATACTTATTTCACTCCAGGAATTATTTCTTATGAAGCGTAAATGTATTTTATTATTGTAAGATCATATTCGCTGTTTCCTCTCAGAAACTGTTCAATTCATACTCGCTTTTGCTGAATTTATTTCATAATACAGTAATACCTCGATTAACGAAGAGGAAGCATTAAGCGAAATTTAGTTTTCATAAGTAAAATTATTTCTTATGAAAAGCGTAAATGTATTTTATTATTGCAATATCATATTCACTGTTTCCTCTCAGAAACTGTTCAATTCATACTCGCTTTTGCTGAATTTATTTCATAATACAGTAATACCTCGATTAACGAAGAGGAAGCATTAAGCATAACTTAGTTTTCAGAGGTAAAATTATATCTTATGAAAAGCGTAACTGTATTTTATTATTGTAAGATTATATTCCCTGTTTCCTCTCGGAAACTGTTCAATTCATACAGTAATACCTCTATTAACGAATATGATTCATTGAAACTTAGTTTTCAGAGGTATACATATTATGAATAGACACGTTCATTTGTGAAGAAAATGAAAATATTTTGTATTTAATACCAATTGCTTAGCAATAGCAATTCTCCCAAAATCATGATCATTTTAAATAAAAATACAACATTTTCAATGTCATTTAAACACCTTGCTAAATCTTTGGTTGTCTACACTTTTTTATGGCAGTACCTTCTTTAATTTTATCTTCATTGTATCCGTTTTCGTTACTAACAATGTTTTCTAAATCTTCCATTGAAAATCTTTTGCATCCTTTCTAATTTCTTGAAAATGACATTTAATTCCAGTACAATTCTGGCCATATTTTGACATATTTTCATTAGCGACTATTTTAGAAAACATATCAATGTTTATAATTGTGATGTTTTTTTCCAATAAGTTTTAAAAGCTTTAATTTTTTATTTTATTTTTATTCGTTATATCAATGCTTCGTTATCAGAGTTATGACTCTAAATACTAATTTTTACGTTTATGATTAATTAATTTAGGTACAGTAACAAATGCATATACGAACTCTGATTTTATTGTTCAACTTTTTAATAATTCTCGTTTCCAAAAAAAATCCTTTTACCTTGCGAATCGCAGGGCTTTTGTCTGTCGATTTTGAATATTTCAAACGCAAAAACACCATCGATTTTCGTGCAAAACAGGAGCGAGGACGTGCGGTCCCTGAATATTTTATATAACACATTCGTACCTTTCGTCCGAGAACACGTAATCATTGCAGCCGCGTTTTACTGTACCGAAAAAAAAACAGAACAAGGATAAAAACCAAAAATAAAGTAAAGCAAAACCGTGCAAGTGCAGCGCGGCGTACGTGTACATAATAAAAATGGTTGAGCTTCTGGTATTGTTGCATAAGAGCTTCACCCCTGATTTCGACCGCAATGGCAATACGTGCTTTATCGAAAGCAGGAGGTGAAGTTATGTTATAAATGCACCCAGGCAAATTGTTTTTCTATTTTTTTATGTATTTTTAGGGACTTTGCGGGTGAATATTTTTAGGCGCCCTTTTTTATGTCTTCTTCTTTGAGTTTTCGTTAGGGGTTGGAGGTAATGTATGCAAACCGCTTTCCATGTTTGGTGTAGGGTGGTTTTGGTCTCGTTGCAGCTGCACATCCACCTTACCTTGCTTGCTTTGACGATGGGTGCGTTCTCTCTCTTCTGGTAAAGCCTGCTGCGTGTCTGGTGGGGCCATGCACTTTATGGTAATGCATTTTGCCAACCCCCATGGATGAAGGCGACACGTGGCCGCAGTTTATTATTATACCCCCAAAACGTTGATCGATGCCCCCAAGACGTTCTTTATTATACTGCGTCTCAACTCCTCCTCCTCCTTCCTCCTTTTTCTTCCTCATCGCCTAACTGAAATTGATAACGGAGGATTTACTTCTCTCTGCTGTTCGTCTCGGATCGGATGTCATTTTACGTTTATTAACATTAAACATTCAGGCACTCGTAATTTCTCGGATTACTGCCCTTTTCATTTTCCACGACAAATTACGTTTTGATCTCTCCCCGGCTCTGGGCTTAACGAAAAAAGCATTGAAAGAAAAGGACGAACGTCGGAGGGATGAAAGAAACCCGAGCATATTTTCCTTTGCTTGCGTTTTGGCTTAAAATGATTACATTTAAATGGGCTCCATTATATCCACTATGTTTGGCCTAAATCTTACGCCAGGACTCTTTTATCCTCACCAAAAAAAAAACCAAACCGACAAGGACGAAATAAAGTACATGTATTGCGCAAATATTGACCAGAAGCGTAACATATTTCAATTATATCTTCCCTCTTTGTTCCACCACTCTCACACAATCTTTATATTCTTTTTGTGTTTTTGCTTACACCCTTTTTTTTCGGTATTGAAGCTTGTCCTGAGGCTCGAGCAGACTTTCGACGAAAGTAGTGTAGAGAAAGAGAACAAGGTAATCGCATTAAGGACCTTTCTCGTTGGCTCGCATTCAAAGCNNTGAAGCCACGAGCATTTCAAAATTTAATTTTTCCCCGCACGTAATAAGCTTACACAACGCCGAGCAAATCATAAACAGAACAACAACAACAACAAAAGTGAGGACGACGGTGGAACGGCAGCAATGGGTAAAGCAATAGAGCAGCAAGGGCGGGTAGGATTTACACATGCAATAGCAAAAAACTGGCAATGTAATCTCAGGAATATAGGGAGAGAGAAAAAACGTTTTACGAAATTAATTCCCGCATATTTTCTCTTCGGATTACAAATATTGTTTATACGGATTACTGGGATCATATTATATATTTAATTAACTAGCATATACCTTTCCATGTATTAATAGCATTACAAAAACTTTTATAAACTAAAGCTACTCTCTATGGCTTTCAGTATTATTAATACATTTCTAATAACTTAACCAATTTCATAAATGTCCTATGTCCTCAAGTTATTACAACAAATAGTTAGTTTTTAAAAATACTTTTTATAAACTGATTAAAAAAAAACATTTACACACAAGGTTGGGTATATTTTACACTATACTTGATAAGTAACAAATGAGAATAATTGTGTTCAAAATGGTATGCATTACATACTTTCCAAATATTTGTCATGTACATTGCATTAATTTCATAAATATTTTACTAATTAAGTACAATTTTAATATATTTGATCAAAAATAAAATTTTGATTTATTATTTATTTATTTGTTTAAAGACAAACTTAATTATTTAATTTTACTAATTTATGAAGATTTGAATAATAATTATACGAAATGTTAAGTTGTTTATAGAAATGTATACATATGAATTTCTACTAGAATTTATTATAAAATCTATCCAAGAAAGGCTGGTTTTCTAATATAAGTTTTATATTTTGTAATTATATTTAAAAATCATGAAAATATTTGTTTATTTGTAAAACTGTGTATAAGAAATATAAGTCAAAATACTTTGGTTGATGGTTCAATAAGAAAAAAGTAAGATAAATTTAAATAAGTAAAAAATTCAATAATTTACTTAACACTTAAAAAAATCAAAATTAATAAAGTAAAATACGTACATTAATATTTAATTTATCAGACAAAAATGAACATTTTGCAAAGGACAAATATGTGATAAAAATGTAAATCGATAAATGCAATTCCTATAAACCAAACATTCCCTAAATTCACTTTTTTCTAAATATTTTGTCAATTGGTGACATTTTGACAGTAATTGTAATTATCGAACTTTTACTATACATTTTATAATAAGATTTAAAACATTATTTAATACATATCCTTTTAATATTGAGATTGAGTAAAAAATACATTTTTTTTTTGAAAAATAAAACTTGAGATTTTGCAGTATTTGTAATATTGCAATTTAGTTTCAATCAATACTCGAAGTTAAGAAATTAAAGGATTCATTAAACATTTATATCTAATAAATAATTAATTCAAAACATCAAATATATTAAATAATTAAATTTTACTACAATATCCTTCAGTTTTCGATTTTTTTCCCCCAATTTTTATTGATTCTTTCGCACAATTATAAACTTGACATAACTTTGTAAAATACTTACTAATCCTTATGGGTTATGAAATATAAAAATATCATTTCAATTTTCTTATTCAAAGTTACATGTAATTATAGTTTCAATTTGATTTTGTAGAGTAATTTTATACCAGAAAGATAAATGTTGAAAAATTTGCAAATTAGATACGTTTAGTATTTCTTTCATTATGACATTAGTACAAGTTTGTGTTACTATTAAAGTACTTTTTTTTTTAATATTACTACATTTCATATGTAATATCGTTCATACATAAATTTATATACTTTAATACTTGAATTTGTAAGAAATTCTTACTATTTAATACTGAAAATAACATATATAATTTAATGTTAATTTGTGCAATAATTTTATTCAGAAAACGTAAATTATGAAAAATAAAATAAAAGAAACCCACAGTAAAATAAATTTAAAATGATTTGTGTCGCACTTATTGATTATTATTACATCTGCTATGCAATTATTTCCATTATATCCTTAGGTGAGGCAAGGAAGGGTCTAAACTAAGATGATATCATATTCGGATTCCGTATGCTGGAATTTGCATGTATAATAAATGTACGTTCTCGGGACTGGACGGCAATTAATTAAAGAAACGGCGAGTTCCAGGGAGAAAGGGGGGCAGCAGACCGGCGGCGGGGACCGCGCATAAAACAATTAGCGGGGGGTCGAGGGACCGCACCGCCCCACTCCCAAAGTAATTTATGCTCGCCGCCTGCACGTTAACCCTTGCCTCACATATCATTTGCCGCCGTAATAACATTCATCCACCCCCCAAAGCCACCGCCCCTTGCAGAATTTCGATAATTATCCATAGTTATTCCTTCATCTATATCATGGGTCTATATCCAAATCCCAACAGTATCTTTTATTATTTGATAGACTTATTCATAATAAACCTTAACAATAAGAAATAATCTAAAATACAATTAGATTATTAATTGTTTTTAAATTTTTGGTCTATATCAAAATCCCGACAGCCAAATTAACAACATTCGAAATCTCGACAGTATTAAAATCCCGATAACCATAATCCCGACAGTATCAAAATGTCAACAACCATAATCCTGACTGTCAAATTTGACATTCGAAATCTCGATAATATCAAAATCCCGACAGTATCTTTTATTATTTGATATAGACTTATTCATAATAAACCTTAACAATAAGAAATAATCTAAAATACAATTAGATTAATTAATTGTTTTTAAATTTAAGTGATGGTCTATATCGAAATCCCGACAGCCAAATTAACAACATTCGAAATCTCGACAGTATTAAAATCCCGATAACCATAATCCCGACAGTATCAAAATGTCGACAACCATAATCCCAAAAGTATCAAAATCCTGACAGTCAAATTTGACATTCGAAATTTCGATAGTATCAAAATCCCGACAGTATCTTTTATTATTTGATATAGACTTATTCATAATAAACCTTAACAATAAGAAATAATCTAAAATACAATTAGATTATTAATTGTTTTTAAATTTTTGGTCTATATCGAAATCCCGACAGCCAAATTACAACATCACAGCAATTCATCGAAATCTCGACAGTATTAAAATCCCGATAACCATAATCCCGACAGTATCAAAATGTCAACAACCATAATCCTGACTGTCAAATTTGACATTCGAAATCTCGATAATATCAAAATCCCGACAGTATCTTTTATTATTTGATATAGACTTATTCATAATAAACCTTAACAATAAGAAATAATCTAAAATACAATTAATTATTAATTGTTTTTAAATTTGGGTCTATATCGAAATCCCGACAGTTAAATTCCCAACATTCAAAATCTCGACAGTATTAAAATCCCGATAACGATAATCCCGACGGTATCAAAATGTCGACAACCATAATCCCAAAAGTATCAAAATTCTGACAGTCAAATTTGACATTCGAAATTCGATAGTATCAAAATCCCGACAGTATCTTTTATTATTTGATATAGACTTATTCATAATAAACCTTAACAATAAGAAATAATCTAAAATACAATTAATTATTAATTGTTTTTAAATTTGGGTCTATATCGAAATCCCGACAGTTAAATTCATTCGAAATCCGACAGTTAAATTCCCGACAGTATAAAATCCCGACATTATCAAATTCCGTCTAAAATACAATTACATTATTAATTGTTTTTAAATTTGGGTCTATATCGAAATTCCGACAGTTAAATTCCCAACATTCGAAATCTCGACAGTATTAAAATCCCAAGAGTCATAATCCTGACATTATCAAATTCCCTGACAGTAACAAAATTCCGAAAGTATCTTTTATTATTTCATATAGACTTAATCATAATAAATATTAACAATACGAAATAATCTAAAAGACAATTAGATTATTAATTGTTTTTATTTATTATTAATATTATTAATAAATTATTATTATTCCTCTCAGAAATTTATTTTCATTTATATTTAATGTTATTTTATATTTTTTGGCCAATAAATTCTTATAAGATACTGTTGGAATTTTGTTACAGTCGAGATTACGGTTGTCGGTATTTTGATACTGTCCGGATTTAGATTATCGGTATTTCGGTTGTCGGGTTTTCGATTTCTACCGCTATATTATATCTAAGTATACTACAAAACTCACACAAGAAACAAGTAATTGCAGTTACGGTTAGTTCCACCTGCTCACAAACTACCCCTATATTCATATATTTTCAGCAAACGAAATATGTTACCAATTCTTTCTGAATTCCAAAAAGGAACCTGCTCTAATTATCACATAAATGGAGAACGGACGAAAGAACCCCCTGCGTTGGTCATCGGCTAATTTAAATAATAATGCGCCCCCGTCGCGAACCCAATTATCCTTTCAGACTACACTCTTCTCCGTTTTTTTCCATATTCGTTATACTTTTAATTATTTTCTTGTACCCCACGAGAATTAATCATCTCCACCATGAATTAACATTCCCGGAAGGGTAAATAATCATAAATCCTCGATCGGGCATAAATTAACTCTTCCAAAAGTAAAGTAGTTCTTTCGAGAGAGAAAAAAAAACCCTCCTCGTGTCTGAAAAAAAAACTATACAAATAAAATAAACTGCACTCATAAAAAGAGTTAAGCCAGACGCGTCTGAGTTATGGCCCATTGGTAGTAATCACAAACAGTGGGGCGATATCACATTCTCCCAATAAATCTTCCTTATACTGGTGGTATCAACTCAGGAGGAAGAAGCCCTCCGTTTCTTACTCACTCTCTCTCTTTTCGTATTCAGAGAAGGAAAAAGAGAGAAAAAATGAAACGACGTGGAAGAAGCGGAATTCAAAGTGAGAGCAAATCCGCTTAGTTAATGAAGACGCTTCTTCTGCCTTTAAATCCTGTAGTCGGGATGGGAAATAAATGTACGGTACTGCTGCTGTTGCTGGTTGGAGTCGTTCGTCTCAATAATAATAACGCAACAATGCTACTAAGACTTTATATGTTGGATGGCACGACGATTTCGGAGGCTTAGCATGACAAATAATCGCATTTCTTCATATAAGGAGGTATTTAGACATAGCGCGCTGCAAATTCATCAGGGTAACTTTTTGAGAGGAGACGGAGATTTTTCTTGATTACTTAACTTGTAGTAAATTTATGGATGTGACAAATGTAGTTTTATAGTAATTATATAGAATAATATTGTTCATTTTTTATGAACAAATATATGAGACAGTTTTTAGAATAGAATAAAAATCTAATTTTTTGTCGATTTTTCTAAGCAAACTATGAACTATAAGATTATAGTTAAAGTTCAATAATAAATAAGTAAATAATATTATTTACATATTTTTATAACCACAAATTCCATAATGTAGATTTATTTATAATTGACGAGAAACGTTTTGATTTTTATTTAACAACTTAAGAAAAACTATCGCACACAAATTATATTGTGTTATGAAAACAATTAACAAATTTAATTAATATCTTTTATTTGTGAATACAAATATAATATATAAATATATATAATCTCAATATATTTTTTAAGAATGTAGGTAAAAAATTCATATAAGGTTAACTTTTAGCTCTTATATTATATAACCCTATTACATACATTGTAATAAATATACCTGCATGATCAATATATTACACCATAAAGGCAAAAAAAAGGACATGATTCCATTTAAAAAGATACCCTTTTTTGGAAAGGGGTTGAAGCGCATTGAAAATTGAACGTTCCCAGCGGGCGAGGACCATTCCTGTTTTTTTTTCCTAATCTTTTCAAGGTGTTTTCCTTCAAAAACGATGTTATTTCTTTTTTCGTTCCATTTCGGTGTGTCGCGGACATTCCTCCTCTTTGATTCCTTGACACAGACGTTAAAGGACTTACAGCTGTTCATGGGCCATTTCTCAATATAATAAGATTTTATTCGGAAAGCGGCGGGGGGCGGACAACCTCGTTACTACGTGTTACGTAACCCCGAGGACAGTCCGAAGACCGTAAATGTGCTCCGCTCTTCACGCACCGACCGACACCTACCTTTAAACAGGTTTTTCCCCATTCACCTTTTAGGAAAGCGATCGCAGATAACAGCGACACGCGAAATTGAAGAAAGAGAACAGAAAAACAACATGTACATCCAGGTTTCCCACGGATTGATCTGTCACCTAATGGTTTTGATCCTTCAGGCATAAGAAGGACTTCTTTTTATATTTCTGATATTTCAGTGAAAATTTATAGAAAAAACTTATATAATAGTGAAGTACTTGAGATCATAGGACATCTATTTATTTATGTATTTATGAAATACGAATGTTGATTTTACAGAATTCATATAAAGATTTACTGGTTGATCTTCGTTTCCTTCAGTATTTGTTCACAAAAGTTTGAAAGTCATTAATATACAAATATCTGTAGTTTATATGTTTAATTATGTGTATGCAATGAAGTTTACGGTTTTCTATATATGATTTCAGGTAAAGAAAATTCACATAATAGTTAGATCATTTAGTATAAAAGAGAACCTTGTTTGTATTTCAACACTTCATTTTATTTCCGTTAACCAAAATTATAGTCAGTAATATACAAAAAATACTTATATAATGGTTAAGCACTTGAGGTAATGGCATTTTTTATTCAAGTAAGTTTGCGGTTATTCTTATAAGGTTTCAGGTAAGAAAGTTTCACACATCATTTAGGTCATTTAATATAAAAGAAATTTTTTTCACTGCATTGTACTTCTCAAATAAAATTCGCAGTTTTTATTACGCAATCTCGGGTGAAAGGGAATCATCTAAAGATGAGGTTCTTCATGATATAAAACCGTCAGTACCTTTTCCTTGTCTGTTTATTGTATGTTTTGGAAAGGAAGTTCTTGGATCAAAGAGAGTCAAATAATGGTAAAGTACTTCATAGTACTTTTATTTATTTCTCTTTATTCTTTTTGGTATAGGAAGTTCGTGGTTATTACAATGCTTTTGCAGGTAAAGAAAAGTTTGCTAATATTTTTATTATACAGCTCATAAAACCGTCAATACTTCTTTTATGCCAATTTATTAAAAAAAACTTATAAATTTTAGTTTGCCAAAATGAAAATTGATAAAGAATATTTTTCAATTTAAATTTATGTATTTATTGATTTCATTTTCAAATAATGCATTGTAAATCATTGAGATTACTAAAAAGTGTCTTCCAAGTCATAAAACCTTTAACACTTCATCAAAGACATTTTATTTAACCTTGAAATCATAAAAGTTCCCAAAATTTTGGATTTCTACCTTTGCCAACATTTTTTTTTTCGTTTAGAAAAGTCTTACTTAATAAATATGTCTTTAGATCGTAAAAACTTGAACACTTCATTTTCTTATGCTAGTTTGTTCTATTTGGTAAATCAATTTATTGTGATTACTAAATGACTTCCACTTTGTTTCATATAGTAATTTATTATTACTATAAATTTATAAAACTTTACTACATTATTTGTTTTATGTCCTTCAGTTCGGAAATCTTCTAAAGTTAATTGGCAAAGGAAAAAAGAAAATTTAACTAAGAACAATGACCTTGAAGTTTCCAAAAATTCTCTTTATTTATTCGCATTTTTTTTTTGCCAAAAAACTATTTAGTTTTAACAAGTGTTACTTAGTAATTACGTCTTTCAGATCGTAGAACCTTCACCACTTTATTATATAAATACCATTTGTTCTATTTGGTAAAGAAAGTTTCTTGTGATTGAAATGAGATTTCTAGTATGCTTCATATAAGAATTATCACCTTGAATCATAAAACATCCCTAAATTATCATTATTCTCTTTGCCTAGGAAAATTTTTGTTCAAAAAAGTGTTAAATCTTAACTCCTTAAGACTTAAGGATTATAACATCTAAGGACTTAAATCTTAAATCCATAGATCTTAGAATTTTCAATACTTCATGAAATTAAGCCTATTTGTTTTAAATGCTAACATTTTTTTATACAAGAAGATTCCATTAATGAAATTTTTTTTTGTTTAAAAAGTGTTACTTAATAATTATATCATTCAGATCAGAGAACCTTTGCCACTTCATTATATAAATCCTGTTTGTTCTATTTGGCAAAGGAAGTTTGTGGTGATTACTATGCGAATTCTGGCAAAAGAGTACAACTTTTTGGTTGCCCATAAATCGCTCGAATTACCATTTTAATCGTCCGTTTTAAAATATTTACGATAATTTTTGAATGAGTTACGGCGAGGGTAGTTTCTTTTTCGACTCGCAGCGAAGGCATTTCCATAAAGGCCAGAGAAGCGGAGTGCGCGAGGGGGTTGGTCATTAAGGGCACGAAACTATAATTACGGCATTTTTGGGTTCCCGCGATAATTTATCGCGGATTTATTGCCGGCTCCGGCGTTTCGGAAAAGAACCAAAATTATTGTTGTCCCGCATGCGTTTAATTATATAAGTCGTCCTCCTGTTTAGGCCCACTATCTCTGCGGCAATTAAGGACAAACCGCGCCACCCGCCATTACTTTAATCCAAGGGATGTAAATAAAGTACATAAATATGTTTGGAGCCCACTAATCTCGGTGCTGCTGCTGCTTTATCAAGGGAGATTTAAGAATTTCTCAAATTACGGCCGCTTTTTTTGTTGTTGTTGCTGTTGTTGTTAATATTATTTACGTTCTTATATTATATTTATTTTTTTCTATCCTCTTGCGTCTTTTCCCTTTCGAAGCCTTTGTCCGACCTGCACACAATGCCACGTCTCCATCATCTGTGAGACAGTCTTCAATGGTAAACGCACAAAGACTGGATTAAGGCTAATAAATCAAATCCTTTCATGTCGGACGATTTAACGTATTTTTATCGGTCCAATCTAAAAATGATCTCATTATTTTACATAATAGAACAAACTTTCTAAATGCATCCAATATTTTAAGGCTAGTCACTTTATTAACTACATTATGTTAGACGACATTTTTTTTGTGTCAGACTATTTAATATACAAATTATTTTACATAAATAATTTAAAATATGCAAAGTATATAAACTACAACTCATTAAAACGTTATTACAAAAATAGCAGCAATTAAAAATAATTCCCATGTGAATAATTCTAATTCACTCAACTGAAAAAATTCTAAAATTTATTCAAAAATATCAAATAAAACTGAAATTTTAACTATATATAATAAGCGGTTCTTTATTGATTTATTTCTTTATTTGAAGAAACAATTTTTTCTGCTACCATTACACAAGAATATTCCATTAATAGCAATGACCTTGAAAATTGCCATAGTTCTCTTTTTTGTCATTATCTAGTGTTACAAATATTTTCTATTTGGTTTAAATAGTATTACTTAATAATTACGTCATTCAGATCATAGAATCTTCACACATTATATATATCTAGTTTGTACTATTTTGCAAAGGAAGTTTGTTATGACTTTTACTAAACTTTATATAAACTTCCCTATAAATTTCCTTACATTTTTATTATTATCTTAGCCAATGAAAATATTTCGTTTTGAAAAGTATTAAATTAATTCAAGAAACAATTACAACTTTTATGTGATTTATTGAACTTTTTAACAAATCAAATAAAAGTGAAATTATATACCATACACAAGAATATTACATTAATGACAATGACCTTGCCAAAGCTTTCTTTTATTGTTATTATTTACTGTTACAAATATTTTCGGACTTACGAACAAAATTCTAAAAGCTCTAACTTGTTGCAAGGATAAAAAATTATATGTCCAAACAAAAATTGATATTTTTTTTTAATAAAATATAATATTTTTGGAAGATGTACTATATGTGTTTTTGCATTTGTTTCTTTCGTCGGTTTTTTTATTAAATAATTGTGATGTCTACATTGAAAAGTATTTGTAAGTATATATTTTGTTCATTTTAATCTATTTTTTCAAATCAATGCAGTGAGTAATAAGGAATTTAACATATATAAAAGTAAAAATCATGATAAAGTGTGGTAAGATAAGTATATTTTGAAATTCGACTTACGAACAACCCTTTGGAACGAAACTAGTTCGTAAGTCGGGGGATACCTGTATCTAGTTTGTACTAAATTGCAAAGGAAGTTTTTTATGACTACTACGTGACTGTTACAATACTTCATATACATTTTCTTATATTTTTTCTTTGACAAAGATTACATATTTTATGTGATTTGTTGAACTTTTTAGCAAATCACATAAAAGTGAAATTGTAAATATATATAATATGCGGCTCTTTGTTGATTTATGTGCGGCTTGCATTGAAAATAAATACGTGTACTAAATAATAAATTTATAATTAATTAAACTGTGAAGTATCATTGAAGAAACCATTATAATTATACAATTTATTACTTTCGAGTAACAATTAAGTATTATTATTATATATTCTATTATAATAGGACAATTTTGTATGTTTCATAAATGATTTGACCCATTTAAGCTTAATTCTATGTATTTATTGTCGATTGCATTATTAATTATATAAATAATGATAGATATAAATTGGCACTACAAAAGCCATTGTATAATTATTTAGAGCGAAAATCCTGATTGATTTAAATTTAATGTATAATAATTAGCGCTATTATAATTTGGCAACAATAAACATAAATATGTCTATTTAATTGCCTAAAATGTTTACAACTAATAAATGTAATAGTAACAAGACTTTGATAGATTTTCACACTTTTTTTTCCTTTTTCTAATAAACAAAGAAATATTTACATTTTTTTATATAATATTTGTATTTGAGATATTATGGAAGTTATTATTTCTATTTCTATATTTATTTAAAAAAAATATGTAATGACCAATGTTCAAAAATATTTAACAAAACTTGTTATTTTTTATTGAAAATTAATATTTTTTCATATTCTGAAGAAACATTTTTTTATTTGAATTAATTTTGAAATAAAATAACAGTATTACAATAAATAGTAAAAAGAAAACAATTCTATTAATATTAGAAAATAATTGAAATATATTTGACAGCATAGGACAAAATTTGTATCAAAAATTGTAATTGCATTTTTATAATTTATTTTATAAAATATTGTTTGTTAGATTTATATGATTATTTTATTACATATCAAAATATATTTGTTTGTTTGTTTTTTTTTTATGTATGAGTTTTGATTTTAATTTTACGCCAATATTTCTGTTTTAAAATTTATTAAATTGATCATAATAAAACATTGCACGCATTTAATAAAAAAAAATTACAGAATAATAAAGGAATATTGATGTTGGTCAATTTCAACAAACAATTTTATTTATTAAAACCTATTGAATATTTTATTGAAATATTTATAATCATATTTTTATTGTGTTTTTTACAATCACTAGTCTATATTATTTTTCATAATTCAATGAAAAAGTATTAAATTAAATTTTTATAATTAATTGAAATATATTTCAGTTAAGGTTAAGAGAATTTTCCAACGTAACTCCCAGCTCAGAGAACTGGGAACCGCATTTTCTTATCAAAAGAGCCGCATGCGGCTCCGGAGCCGAACACTCTTATATATTTTATGAATTTAATCGTTTTTATTTTCATTTTGTTAATAAATAAATGATGTTAATATGAATTTCTATAAAAATATAGAATTAAAATCTTATATTAATGTATATTAATTGGTTTAATTTTTTCTAAATATATGAATCTATAAACTAATTTATAATAAAATTTAAAATAAAAATATTTTCAAAGCCACATAAAAATTTCATTTCAACCTTAATCAATCAACAAACCTAATATTTATTACTAAAAAAAACATATAACCTTGAATAACCTAATATTTCTTAAACCACATGTAAAATGTAGGAACTACGGCAAAATATATAGAATAATTAAGACATTTCAAATATGTTTCCTATGTGCTAATGTTCAAGGCAATATTATAATTATAATAAAATCATTTAAAATATAATACTAAAATTAGTTTAAGGTACAAATATATAATTTAATTGTAATAAATCAATTTATTAATGAACTAATAATAAAAATGTATAAATATATTTATAATTGGTTGTTTTTGTAAAGTATGTCAAGTGCGATGTGCTTTTTGGAAACAATAATCTTAGACATGCTGTAGAGAGTGTGTGTTTTTTATGTGTGTAGGGTATTGGATTTTGCTGAAGAGAGGCAATAAAAATTTAAATCCGATTCTTTTGCATGCGCTTTATTTCGCAGCAGCCGAATTAGATGGGGGAGGGAATGCAAAGCAGAGCTCGAAACCTGAAGGGTTTCCTGTTTAGAGGTCCTTGCGTTGCACGGTTCGAATGGCTAAAGGGGGACGACTTTCGTAAGAAAAGGTAGAATGAAGGGAAATCAACAAGAGAAGTAGAAAAAAAACTTTAACATCAAAGACAAGTCGGGTTCGTTTTTCTTTCAATTCATTTATTTATTATGCTCGTAAAACGCGACTAATTTCAAGCAAATTGTCTCCTCTTCTCGTCCCGTAATGAAAATCCCTGTCCTCTCATCATTCCAACGGATAGTGCCTTTTCGACGGCGAAATGGAATACGAGCGTTTTATTTATTGTTTATCTTATCCGGAGTGGTTTTTATTGGGCAATTAAAATGCGTTTTGGGAGGGATTATTTATCGTTGCGGTAATGAAGTGCTGTCCCTCCGGGAGGACCGCTTTTCGGGTCAATTCTTTTTTTTTATTTCGTTGGAGTCCGTCCAATTATGTGGAATGAAATACTAGTTTTTGGATGTGGGTTTTGTTCGTTTGGCTGGAATCGGTGGAGACGTCGGTGGATGGATTAGGGATTAAAAAGAAGAATGTAGAAGAAGATATAGAAGGAATGCGCAGAAACGTTCGGGCGATATCGCTGCAATTTATATGGACGAGTTTGCAAGTTGGCCGTCTTCTCGTCTTGGCGTTTTCTGCAACTCGGCGAATCTAAAACTCATTCTATCAAACTGCATGCATTACATCAATATGTGCATTCTGCACTTTTATATAATATCATCCAACTATACATTGTTTGTCAGACGAAGTTTTTGAAAACTTTATCCTTGTTATCTCAATTTTTTCTTTCTATTATTTAATATTTTGTAAAACCTCGCATTGTCCGGTTCCGCTCATATCCCTGACTGTTTGATACCGGACTAATAGAGAAATTAAAGACAAAACAATAATTTATATATAGAAAAAATAAATTTGTATACCAATTTTTTGCTCAAATTTAAATTTAGTTAGTTTTGAAATTTTCAAACCGGACATAGCGCAATGATCGAAAACTATACGAGGAAACATCAAAATTATAATTTTTGTATTTATCTATATATGTTATTGAAATATACTAAATTTATAAAATCAAAAGTTTGTCATTTCAATTTTTTCAAAATTTTGGTAAATTTAATAAATAACAACACTAAATTTCATCAGAAGTTGTGTCTTTTTTAATCTTTTACTCATTATTTATTTATTGTTTAATGCCATCAATCTTTATGTATGTACAGTAATGCCTCATATAGTCCGGCTAATCAATTTCGAACTGTTTGTTACCGGACTAATCGAGGAACTAAATAAAAAATCACATAAAAAGACTATATAAAAAGAAAAACCTTTCAAAAAAAGTAAGTCTGTGTACTAATTCTTTCTAATTTATTTTGTTCAATTAAAATTTTCAAACCGGATCATAGAGAATCCAGATTGATGGAAACCGCTCTCATAGTGCGTTTATAACTTTATATACTCAATTTGTATTTTATTAAACATCAATATTTTTGTATCTACAGAAATACCTCACATAGTCAGGGAAATCAATGCCGCACTGTTTGAAACCGGACTAATGGAGGAACTAAATAAAAATCATATAAAAAGAAAAACAGTGCAAAAAATTTTATAATCTACTTTGTTTAATTAAAATTTAGTTAATTTTGAAATTTTCAAACCGGACTATAGTAGATCCGGACTGACTGAAGGCGTACTATGCGAGGTATTGGTATACACTATTATCATTCGTATAATTAATAACATGAGAAATATTGATTTATTCATTTAATTTATTGAATTACACTAAATTTATTAAACTAGAAATTTGTCCAATTTCACCAAATTTAGTATATACTAATATACATTTATATCATACAAAGTTTGAATTGAAAATGTATACTTGTTATATATTTTTTTTAATAACGTTAATATTTGTACTATTGTCATTCACAAATAAATCAATCAACAAATACATTAAATTCTTATTTGTAACTTTGAATTTTATCAAGATTAATGCCCAAATTTAACAATTATTTTTATATGTAATAGTATTTCGTGAAAGGACCAAAGTTTCAAGATTGTAATGATTCACGTATTCCAAAATTTTATTTTGTTCTAATAAATGCAGAAAACCCCCAATAAATTTGATAATTTTAATTGGAGAGTTATGTATCTAATGACAAAATATTTTTTCTATTTTTATATAACTTTCAAAAATTACTACTTTCTACTTATCATGACTTCAATAAACCATATATTTTTTCTTATTTTTATTTAAATAACAAATTTTTTATTTTTGCAATTAATATATTATTTTTTATTTGCAGATTGTTATTAGCCCCAAGGACCAATTCAACCGAAGTATTTCTAACTTAATTGTATTATTCCTTTCTTATATACTCTAATAATAATAAAATATATATATAAATCTAGTTAAATTATAATATTTTTGTTGTCCTGTAAAAAAAATCAATCATTTCTTTATTTTATCATTTACACAATAATTTGGCCATTATATAATAATTAAAATACTTTTATAAATAAGCAAACTTTAACGTATTAATAATACGTAGTAATACGTAATAATACGTAATTATACGTCATATGAGATGAAAAACTAAAATATGAAACGTCAAAAGGTCGTTGCATTAAGTTCGCAGAAGATGATGAAAGAAATGAATCATCGATCGTTTATACGCATTCAAACGTAATTTCGCGATGCGTGCGAGTGTTTTAACGATAATAGATTGAAGAAGACGCGCTGGACATTTAATGATCATCCGGAGACGCATGATGAAATGCAGAACGCACCGGTGGTAAACGGCAATGGAAATACCGCGCGCGTCGCAAATCCATCCGAGAGAGATCAAGGTTTATCTCTCGCCGAAGACCCACGCAACTTCTTCTTCTCCTCCTCCTTCTTCTACAGTAAAACCACTACTTCTCCGACTGCAGCCTCCAAATGAATTACAACCATAATAAATTAGCTGCTCGGTTCTGTTCAGAAACGAATTTGTCGTCGGAACGTCTTATTCGCTTTGGCCGCGTGAAAGCGAATAATAGAGAGCGGCGAGAAGAAAGAGAAAAACGAGAAAATAACAAAAAAAAACGGGGTGGCGGTTACATAAAGAACCTCATTTCTGGCGTAATTGTATTGCGTCCGCTGATAGATTTCTGATTGTGGTCATTCCACCTTCGTTTAAAACGCAATTTGCCACATGACTTCTTCGTGTCCTTTGCGGAGGCGAACGCGCGGAATAATAATGGTAATAACATTACAGGGGTCTATATCAAAATACCGACAATCAAATTCCCGACATTCGAAATCCCCACAGTATCAAATCCCGACATTTGAAATCCCGAGAATCATAATTCCCTACTTTATCTTTTATTATATAGACTTTTATTATTTGCTGAGATTCTGATACTGTCGGGATTATGGTTGTCGGGATATCAAATGTCGGGATTTTGATTGTCGGGATTGTGATCGACACCGACATTACGGACCCTTGTTTTGCTTCTCTTTCTTTATGTATGTTTATAATAATTGCAGATATTTCCACCTTGACGGATGAAAGTCCCGGGAGTAAATAAATAAGGGGTAGGTTTTTGTTTGTGGGGGTTTCGGCCACGGCACGCGAGATTCCGCAACTTTAATCTACTCTCCGGTAAAAGATTAAGGAACAAATCTTCCTTTTCCCGGAGTTTCCCTCCTTTCCAACAGAAAAAAAAGGAGCGAAGTTGGGGTTTAGGCGAGAATGAGAAAGAGGGAAATCAGGACGAGGGGTGGGATTCCACCTGATTCGATAAAACGTTAGTTAACCATTCTACAAATTCAATTAGCCGGAAATTTCGGCCCGTCCGAAACGCCAATTTCGGTTCTCCTCTTTATTGGATCCTCGTCCTCCCCTAAAGTCCTCCTCTCTCTCTCTCTCTCTCCGATTTCTCTAGTATAAAGACCAGCCACCCCCGTAGAGGTTCACGACAAAAGCGTCGCGACGTCATTATTCAATTAGGCGACGCCGGCGATGATAATGAGTTGCAACCTGACGCCCTCCCCCTCCGCCGAGATGCAGAACTGCGGAAGAATACATTCAATTTGCAGCGACGACCTTTTCAGAGAAGCGGTGATTTAATGGAACTTTGGGTTTTCCCATTTGGAACTAACTGTTGGAAAAAAAATAATATTAAACGGGTAAATTTAGTTTGAAGTGCAAGGGAAAATGAGAATTTACGGGCAGAAATAATCTAATAAAAAATATAAAGAAGTTGAGTAATGCGATTTTCATTAAATGTTTTAAACTAATATCTAACTAGGCCAAAACCATTGAAAAATTCATTGAAATTATGCTGCAATTGCAATATGCTTAAAATGTATTTGGTTTTACCAATATTGTTTGAAACCGGACTAATCGAGTTCTCATAAAAGTAAACCGCACAAAAGGAGACTTGTCTGTGTAAAAAAAATAACGATAATTCTAATTAGAATTTATTATTGTTGCTCAATAAAAATTTAATTTGTTTTTCAATTTTCAACCGGACTTTAGGGAATTCGGACTGATCGAAGCCATTCCTTGTGTGGTGATGCGCTATAGTCACAATTGCAGCTGTTATTGTCACCGGAGTCTATGATAACAAACAGTATATTAACGCCTGACAGACCTTTATGAATCATGTTACGTATAGTGAGAGTCCATCAATAGGTTCAAATGACATAAGTGTCAAAGGTATTCTTATGATTGAGCATCAAGATGAATATGAACAGGAAACAACAGGAAACATTGGTCAATTACCAATGATTTTAATCTCAAGGTCATAAGTACTTGAAACTATAGATTAAAATTTGTATGTCTAATCTTTCTAATTGTGTTGCTTCAAATGTGACAATTATTTTACATTTTTCTTTCAGAAACATTATATTCTTGTACAAATATTTTTATGTAAGTTATATATTTTAGAACTCGATATATCCAGCAGCCTTTATACAAGAGTTCTTTGAAGAAAACTAGCTGCACTAATTATTCTTAAATGTATTATATAACTTTAGAAATACATAATATTTATGAGTCTATCAATGTTTTGTCTGTTATATTATATTTTTAATAATATAAATAGAAAAAAAAGTATAAACAAATACTTCATACTTTATTTTGGACGTCTTTATTCAGAATAATTGACAAAAACACATTAAACATACAAATAAAAGTAAAAAAATATACTCTTACAATTTTCAGTTTAAATGTGACAAATAATAGTTTCATTTAATTAATCTAACAAACTTGTGTCTAATTTTATAGTTTTTCTACGAAAAGCTTTAAAAATTTATTCAAAAATTGTAACTTGATGAAAGTACTTAATTCACATTAATAATATTGGTTAAAATAATTGTTGAGTTTTGTATATTTTGAACAGAAATATTAATTTTTAATTGGATAAATCTATAGAAATTTCTATAAACATTCCATTCAAATTATGGATAAATAAAGAATTATTTTCTTCCTATTTTGTCTTAGTATTAAAAAAATATATCTAATAAAGACTGTTTCCATTGTCTCAAGCTTTGTTGCTTCAAAATTTCTTTTTTATAGCTTTTTCCATTCAATATAATTTATAAGTATTTAAAGTTGTATTTTGTCTTTATGGTAGAAAAACATTTGTCGAAAAAAGAAACTGCTTGTATTTGATTTTACATAGATATTGAACGCAATAGTTTCAAACTTTGTAACTTCTAATGCCTTGTTTATTTGTAGTTTTCTCATTTAATTTAAATGATGAAAAAGTTGTATTTTGTTTAATAATTGGTGTTACTTATATTTGTATATTGAATGTAGTTGTTTCAAGTTTGCTGCTTCCAATTTCGTGTTTATTCGTAGCCTTTTCTTTGAAATCAATTGATGAATAAGTAAATGTCATATTTTGTCTAGTTTTAAGACATATATTTGTACTATATTTGTATATTTAATGAAATAGTTTAAAAGTATGATGTTATATAATTTCAAACTTTGTAGATTTTAATTACTAATTGCTTATATTTATGTATTTCTTGGTAGCTTTTTCATTCAATCAATCAATATTTATCCATATGAAAAATGCTTGAAATTGATCAAGCTTGTTGCTTCTGACTTTTTGTTTATTTATTGCTTTATCATTGAATGCAATTGGAAATTAAGAATAATTTTTATTTTGTCTTATAGTAAGGAATATATTCGTCATAAAGAAATTACATATTTGCTGAACACAATAGTTCCAAACTTTGTAGCTTCTAATACCTTGTTTATTCATTCAATCCAATTAAAAGTTGTATTGCGTTACGAGTTGTAAAGAATATTGCTTCTATTTTGTGTTACATATAGCCCTAAGTTTCGTAGCTTCAACTGTCTTGTTCATCCATAATTTCCCTGTTTACATTTTTGTTGTGTAGCTCAATTATCGCATATTTGAATAGAATGAAGGTGCGACGAAGCGGAAGATTGGGTTTATCCTCAAACATCCAAGCAAATTAACACCAGTAAGGGATATACAATTCAACGACTTCCCTTCATTTACCATCGCCCGAATATAATCCTGGAATAGTTATTAAATCTAGTCTTGAGGTTTAGGTTTTTCGGCAGCAGCTTCTCTTCTAGGTGGAGGCTTGATTGAATACGGAATGCAATTAGAGAGCTCTAGAATGTCTTTGGGTTATAATTACCTGCACTTCAATCGCTCGCACGCCGCCACCTACGACCGAAAACCGTACACCCGACGGGTTGGGTTTACTCCATCCAATCCACGTACATACATACACACACAAAAGATGCTTGCTTGGGTCCTAAATTATGTAATACGAGTCTATAGATGCAGTCAGTACCCAGAGCATCCAGGGAGACGTTAGACGGCTGGAAGCTTTCTTGGAATATTCAAGTTACACGTTATTGAATATTACTCGAGATTCGGGCAATAACCAATTTATTTATTAATTTCTCACTCAGGTGTAGTAATTATGAATGTGCAATACTGAAAACCAAAATTAGTTTATGTGAAATGTTCAGAGTATTTGAATGGTGGCTTTTGCTTAATGTTTGACAGATTATGAAAGTTAAGGAATTTGGATGGGTGATTGAAATATATTGCCAATTCTAAACTTATATAGCAAAATAATAAATCTTACCAACTAAAAAACATTCATTATTCTTTTTGCAAATCAAGTTACTAATACTAGTCAACAAATTATATATACGATAAAGTTTACTATAGTTCGAAAAGACAATTTTCAATACCTTGTATTTTCTCACTTTTATATAATAAAAACTGATTCATACTATAGATTTTTGAAAACTAGGTAAAGTTAAATTTATTGTATACATAAAAAATAAATACAAATCAGTCTTTATTGCCCAAACTTACCATTTTAATTTCTCATTTAATCAGATATTACAGCAATATCTCACTTTATACGGCTTATATCAGTGCGGATTCATTTTTGAAAAAAATAAATGTTAATTAAGCAAATCTTATACATAAATGTCCAATGAGAATTTAAGCTATCAATATTCAAATATTGTCCGATTTATATTTATTGTATTTATGTTTATATTAATGAAAAAAAAAATAAGTATACAAAATGAATAAAAAGTACTAAAATTATGTAACTAAATTATTTTGTAATAATTAAAATATATATTTTAACAGTTTATTGTACAAATTACAATGATTATAAATTGAAAATATAGTTTAAAATTTAAAACCATCATTGTTAAATTATTTTCTTAAATATCGACTATCATTTTTTCATTAACATTTTCAGAAATTTCAGCATTTAGCTATAAGTTTTCTTGAAAATTGAGGCTAAAAAAGTATTCCTAATAATTTGGTCTTAATCTCAATGTTAAATTTTTGAGTTTTAAATTTTAACTTATTTGAATATATATTATACTTTATAATTATTGTAAATTGATGGTAATGTAATTGATTTAGAATGTTTTGATAATATATTGGAAAAATCTAGATATTTTTCAATTTTACCAAAGTTTTTCCTTCCATTTTTTTTTTCAATTTTTAAGAAATCACGGAAATTTTTATAAGATTTTCTGTATAAAGATTAATTAAAAGTGACATTTGCCAATTTTCATTAGTTCGTCTTTTTTAATATAAAAATTTTGATATTTGAAACCACGAAGAAAATATATTTAATTGGATTATTATTTAAAAAGTAAAAAAATACGCTAGAATATTTTATTGATGAATTGCATTAATACACTTTAATGAAACTAAATTAAAATACACTTAAGTCAATCTCATAGAAGAATCCGATGATTCATAAAAGAAAATCTCATTTATTGTTTGGGATAAAAAAATATATAAAAATAATCATCCGTTTTTTTTACAAAATTGTATTATTTATGATTACAACAAATGTCGTCAATTTTATATCCTTTTATTGATTTCAAAATGTAGTACTATCATTTATTGCTTGAAGTAATTTGTTTATTAAAACTGTATTTATAATTTCTTGTAATTTGATTACTTTAACATTAAAATAAAAAAAATTATATTTTTTTAAATAACAATGGAAGTATATACTTTGATAGAATCTAGAAAAAAATATTTAAATTTTACGTAATAAAAATAAAAGGTTTTAACAACAGTGTGCAAATATCTGTACGTATTTCTATCATTTTTTTTGTTGTAATTTTTGTGCTGAGGGATGAAAATCGTCGAAACGTTCCCGCAGCGCACGGCGTGTTTGTTTTGCCAATGAGTAATAGCCATGGACCCCATGAACTATTTACTAAACGGGATTAGAATGGGTCCCCGTCGTATTTGCGCTTCCCATATTTAATAAGCGTTCCGGCCCTTTCGGTCCTCCTTAATGGATAAAAAATTGTCCGGAGTCGTGCGCGAACACACATACACACACACAGAGGGAACGGCAACGTTACGGAACGGCACGCTCTCGTCACCCGCAACTTTTTATCGGCCCATTCGCACATAAATTAATACCTTACTGCCCTCACATTAGCCTTATTAAATATGCATAATGCAATAAATTACACTTTGTCGGATTATTGCGGTCCCTAAGCTGGTGCGAATCCTCATACAAACACACAGAGAACACAGTGAGAGAGAAGATATTAAACGCCCTTTCCCACACACCCTTCGACCTACGACCCATTCGGTTACTTTAATTAGTTTAAAACGCAACAAATCAAGTTTATTGCACATTATCACGCGCCACAAAACCAAAATTGTATACCATATATCTTCCATTCATAAAAAACCGAAATCAAATGAAATGAGTGAGGACGTGCATGGAGAGGGACCTAATGAAAGTGTAAGTTAATTCGATCATTTCGAAACGGGGTTAAGGATAATAATGAATGTTAAATGCGGTGGGTTGGAAATGGAAGCGGAACTGGAAAATGGGACGAATTGATTCATCCCTTCAATAAGTGGGCTGAGAATCTTTGGAAGGTGAAATTCTTCATATCGACTTTGCGTTTAATGGGAAAGGGAAGGAAATATCAACGACTCCAAGTCACGGGAATCTCCGCGAAACACGATATTCACCAACCCAGAAATCGTAAATCTTCATTGGAAACCTTTCATCCAATACACGACTTCATACAATTTATATACAGTTTATTAATTACATTTAATATAAACATCAATAACACCTTAGAAAAGTTACTTTATCTCCTATGTTTTAAATGTAAATCTTATCAAATTTAGTTTCATTTAAAAATTACTGCAACAGTTTCTACTAAATATTTAAAATAATTTAAAATTCTACGTTATGTGAATTTAAAATTTTATCTTAAAAAAAAATGTTTAACTTTAATTATAAAGTCAAATCATCGAAATAAATATGTGAAAAAAATAAATTGTTGAAAATATTTGGTATATATAATAAATAAAAAATAGTTTTAATTTTACATCTGTTTTAATTATTTGTTAAATCAAATGAAACATTTAAATTGAGAAAATAATACTTTAAACTTTAAATTTTCATTTCATCATTTTCATCTTTATACATTTATTAATAAATTTGGAATACATTTCAAAAGTTAGAAAATGTATATATAAAATTACAGTGGAACCTCGCTTAACGAGTTTAATACGTTCCAAAATTTCCGAATTTTTACTCGTACAGTGAAACATATTAAAAAAAATATACATAATATGTGTACACAAGTTTTAGAAATTGCTTTGACAGATTCTAATGATACATCTATTGATATTGTCAAGGAAGCAGATTGATCAAAATATTTCCAACGACTATTTTAAATGTTTGAATTTTTATCTGTAAAGGACAGAGCTATAGCATTTCAAAAACTATTTATTGCCCTTTGAATATATTTAAAAATTCCAGTGAGCGTTGCTCTGGAGAGGTCATTTTCTAGATTAAAACTTAAAAAAAACTATCTTAGTGATCATGTCGATTGAGAGTCAAGAAGGATTATGATACTATTTTAGAAGATTTTTTATTGATCAATTGCATTAATACACTTTAATGAAACTGAATTAAATTAAGTCAATCTCATTCACGAGAAGAATCAGATGATTCATTAAAGAACAACTTGTGTATTAAATTGCGTAAAAAGAAATATTAAACGTATTCATTCTTTTTTTACAACATTGTATGATTATGATTACAACAAATGTTGTCACTTTTCGATCCGTTTATTGATTTCATAATTTAGTACTGTCATTTATTGTTTGACTTAATTTATCTAAATTTTCATTTGTATACTTTTATTAATAAATTTAGAATACATTTCAAAAGTTATAAAATGTATATTTAAAAATTACAGTGGCACACATAGTATGTGTGCACAAGTTTTAAAAATGATATAGCAGGCACGCAATTCGGGACTTGTCTTCTCATAGTCACTCATTATGCGAAACGTCGCACTTTAAGCGAATCATTTTTCTTACAATTCATTTTACTCGTTAAACGAATTTTTTTTACCAAATAATAAATAAATATATAAATTAAATAAAGAGTCTCCCAAAATTAACGCAAGATTTGAATTTGGCGCCATTTGTACAGTAAAGTATCAAATTGTTTTTTTTTTGATTACCAACACTACTGCTTACTCATATCTTGCGTTAATTTAGGAACACCCTTTAGTTTTTTTTCTAATTAATACTATTTTATAGCCACATTTTAAACCATACTTTTGATCAACGCTTTTTTCAATAATCCATAATAATAATCTGAGATTTTCAATTGAATATTTTCTATTGTCCGACTTTAAACAAATATTTGTTTTCAAACCCAAAAAAAAATATGAGGGTTATTAAATCCTTTGGTGCAGTTACTTTTTGATCTCCGATATCAAGGATTTAGCAATATTGATGAATCGATTTTCGACCATTTATTTATTTTCTTTTTCGTCAAAGAGCACGAAAATGGGTTTACCAATCAATGGGGTTCGGTGGGTACACACGATGTTTGTGCAAACGCACATGAGTAAATAGGGGTGGAAGGCCCACTAATCCAATTTGCAAATAGTTCTTGGGTTTGCGAAGTGCATTACTCATATATGCATGCACATGCATCAAGATAAAGAGACGTAGCAGTCAGTCCGCCTTCGGGGTTCCGTTTAATGTTGTCCTCCTCCGTGTTTAGATTTCCTTAATTAAATGTCGGATTCGTATGGATTATATATATAGAAGGTTTTCTATAGATTTTAATTAAACCTTTTGAAGTGTTAATCTTAATTGTTTAAATTATATTTACGTTTGATTTACAAATCTACTTAGGATTTGCATTTTGTTATTATCATATCTGTTTTACATTAAATTACTTCAATCTACTTAGAATTTGCATCTTGTAATTATGACATCTGTTTTACGTTTCATTACATAAATCTTTTAATTATTACGTTTAGCATACCTTTACCTAAATTATACACAGGAATACCTCTCATAGTGCGGCTTCGATCAGTCCAGATTCACAATATTAAAATATATTCTAACACATTTCTACACAAGATTGATTTTATATACGTATTTTTTGTTTTTCTTAAATTTAGAGTCGATTAGTGCGGTTTCAAATAGTCCGGTATTCGATTCCGATCCCACTTTATTCAAGTTATTAGGTAAAAAGTGATTTCTATCAGTAAAAAGAAATGTAATATTTCATATAAACTTTTGTAATTTATTTAGAAAATTTAATAGAAATGATTAATTTTTACCTCTAAGTTTTATTTTTAAACAGAAATTTACTTTGAAACAAAAATTTAATTCGAATTTTGAAATTATTATATCATCTTTAATTAAGTCATTTTTTTTTTCTTATAATTTTTCAATAAGTTTTATTTTTTTTTCAATAATAATTTATATGATATATAAAATATGAAAATTATTGTTCAGGAAGTAAGAAAAAAACACTTCTAATTCACATTTATAAAAATGTTTCAACATTTTAAAAGAATTAAATTACACAAGATATTTTATATTACACAAGATATTTATTTTGTATTATTCGTTATATATTATATGTCCATTCTATTACAACAAATTAAGAAACATTTCCAGATCACACAAAGTGTTCACAAAGAGGACAGCAATAATAATGCACGTAAGTTAAGTAATTTGATCTTCCCTTTGTGCTTGGTAGATTGTTTGGCTGAATGGTATTCACGTAACCTTAAAGTCCTCTCGAATTACGTAAAACGTCTTTCGTGGAACGTCTTNNNNTCAGTTGTTCGACGTAATTCGATTCGGAAATCGATGTTTATAAAAGCTCTACATTCACTTTATAACATTGTTGTTTCGTTTCGCTCTTAAAACAATCATCAGATTAAATTAACGAAGTTGTACGTTCTTGTTACAATAAATAAAATTAATAATTGATATTGTAACAATTTTATATTAAATTTGTTATGTTAAATTCATACACTTAATAATATTCTAAACACATGAATACTTCATACTATATATATTTTGCACTGTTAGAAAGCGGACTAATCGAGGTATTTAAAACTGCATAAAAATGTAGAACACAATATTTTTAATTAATTTTTTTGAATGAAAATTGATTTTAATTATTTTATATTTTTTTGTTGTAATTATTGTTAAAAATGTTTATATAAATATTATATAATAATATGTATAAAATATTGTTAATTATGCATAATTTAAATTATTTTCAGTTTACTACATGTAAACTAACTAAATAAATATTGTATAATAAAAAAATTGAGTTTAATATCGAATAATTCGTATAATTATTAAATGCTAATAATATATTTAAA
Source organism: Nicrophorus vespilloides (assembly GCF_001412225.1). Taxonomy (NCBI): domain Eukaryota; kingdom Metazoa; phylum Arthropoda; class Insecta; order Coleoptera; family Silphidae; genus Nicrophorus; species Nicrophorus vespilloides. Next base: position 118,721 of record NW_017096716.1, read on the forward strand.
TAGGCAATTTTACTGGATTAAAATAGTAATTGAATATGAGGTAAACATGGATTATAAATTATTTCATTATGTATATTATCTGAATAATTAATAGTTGAATATAATTACCAAATGGAACAATGCTGTAAAATTAGTTGTAAATCATTATTTTTTTTCTACAATTTTTGTCACAATGTTATAACAATATTTTATATTAAATAATTAATAATAAATTAAAATTTATTACATAAATAATCCTATTTTACATCAGTCAGTATTGATGTAAAATACATATATTTTTTGTAATTGTAATTTTTTTAGATTTGTGATAGTCAGAATATTTATCAATAATTAATTAGTGAAAATTGTTGTTAATTTTTTTTTTATTATTATTTCGTTTCGAAATAACTAATAAAAATATATTGCCTAAAATTGTTTTAAATCTATTTTTTAAAGTTGTTTCAAAATATAGTTGTATTTGGAAATTAATAATAAGGAAATCTTGAAAGGGACTTGTGATAATGAGAATATTTATCAATAATTAATTAGTGAAAATTCTTGTAAAATTAGTTGATAATTATTTATTTTTTTTGATTATTTGATTTCAAAATAACTAATAAAAATGTATTGCCTAAAATTATTTTAAATCTATTTTTTTATAGTTGTTGTAGTATATATTTAAATTTAATATAAAGTAAAACGTGTCTATGGAATTAAGATATGAGGAAATCTAGAAAAGGCCTAAAATAATGTTCACAAGATTTGTAAATAATTAATAATTTTTTTTTTGTTGCTTTTATGATTTTTATGTAGAAAATATAAATAAACACTTGTACTGCGTTAAAGAACAATGAAATCTCCAAGGAAACGAATGATGATAAAAAAAGATGAGAAAGTAGTCTTCAAAAGATTTATACAGTGTTCAAATCGTCGTCCTTTTTTCTCTTGCTTTTTTATGTTCTTTTTTTTTACATAGATCAAGCATGGTTCTCCAAGGTGTACTTATCCTTGAATGTTGACTTCAACTTTTTCAATCTCTAGAGAATTCACAAAATTTTAGTTTTTTTTCTTTCAAAAAGATAATATTTTTCATTCTGAAGAGAGATATAATTGTACAGAAAGTTCTTAGATATAAATAAAATCTTATTATTGCATGAACATATTAGGTTAGGTTAAATTTCTTTACTTTAAATTTAGTTAATTGTTAAATAATTTAATCGAAAGTTTCTAAAGAATTGGAATATTAAGTATTGTTTTTCATTGATTTAAAAAAATATATATTAAAAAAAATGTCTTTAATTATGTGTTAAAAATGTAATCGAAAGTTTCTAAACAATTTGATCGTCGTCCTTTAAGAGAAGTACTTGATTAAGGAAAATCGAATTGAAAACTGGGTACATAATGTTTAGTTGAATTGAGTTGTTTAAAGTTGGATTTCTAAAGGAGACGGGAGGAATGAAAGCGAGCGAACGAGCAAAAATAAAGGAGCAAAAAGGACGAAGAAAAAGCGAAAAAAAAAATAAAAGAACACCAGCTCGCACAAACACAGAGAGGAGGATTTTCTCGTTGGCTTATGAAAGCACATCATTAATCCTGGCCGATTCAATGGCGCAAGTTGGATCTGATTTTCCCGTTTAATTCTTGCATGCTCCTTTTTCTTTCTCCCTCACGCTTTCCCTTAAACATTTTTTTCTATCCAATTACGTCCCGCTCTTTGCATCCCATCCAAAACCGAAGGATTTGGTCTAGAAGAAGATGAAGAAGGAAAAAAAATAGAGTAAAATATCTAATTTAATTATGCAATCCTCGATCAATCTCCCAGTTCGATTGGAGCTCAGATAGAAGAGTGTTCAACATTTTTTTGTGTGCTTCGTCGTTCGTTTTTTTTGTCATGAAGAGTGAGGCGTTATCGTTGCGGGCTATTTTCTGGGGGGCGGCGGTGCTGAGAGTGTATTGTGCGAGAACCTCCTCGTCTGCGCTGTCAATATTCATTTTTCAAGAAAATGAGTCCATAAAACTTGATAAATACTGGGGTGGCTTTTTGGGGGTGGCGGGAGGGTCGCCGTGTCGGTGGAATCGAAACCCAGGCCCCCGCCGATCTCTAACGACGTGTAACATATGAATCACGATTCTCGAAGCCCCCTTTTTCTCGTATCAGCAACGCTGCTGCCGCCACCGCCGCCGCCTCCGCTCATACGACACATTGAACGACAGAAAGCTTTACGGCAATAAAGGAAATATTGACTTCCAGACATTACCACTCGCTCAACGTTTCTGCTCTGATATTTTTCTGATTTTCTCCCTTTCCATTCTACGTGTTTATCCTGAACACTTTCAATACCAAAAACAAAAGGTTAATACATACATTTCCCTCGGTGCGAACTTGGCGTTGATGTTATCACAACCCTCGACACCTCTTCGAAATAATAAAAATCGACGAACGTTTCTGCATAATCAAGATAATACTGTATTCAAGTTAATACATTAGGATTTGAATACTTTATTTGAAGAAATACTGAATATATATTTCATGGAAAATCATGTAAATCTGCGACTGTTTCTGCATATTCAAGATAATATTCTATTTTTTTCTAATTATGTATTGTCTATAGTTATGAAAATAAATTGTTGCGATAAAATAGTTATTTTTATTCAAAATATTAAATATTGATAAAATCACTTATTCCATTGCCCAAGAACTGAAGATTATCCAGAAAACCGTTTGGAACCATTTGCATAAGGGTGGTCTCAAGAAGAAGCTCGATGTATGGGATAAAACGCTCAGAACTTTTTACTTCACCTAATATGTAAAGCATTGTTTTAATGGTCTGGCGCATCCACCATAAATTCAACTATTTTTGTATGTTTTTAGATGTTGATGCTGAAAAAAATCAAGGAACCAAGGAACTCTTATTATTCAAAATATAATAAACTAAGTAAAAGTTACATCAGATTCATCTATTATTTATAATAAAAATATGATTTGTTTCAAACAAATTTTAGTATAAAGTAAGGAATATTTGTATTGATCGTAAAAATAGCTGGAAAGATAATAACCAATTAAAATAAATATGTTTGTATATGAATAACGAAGTATAAAAAGATGAAAGATAATAAGATCGTTACGAAAAAGGGCTGATGTTTTCAATATCTCTTTCAAAATTGGATGAATATTTCTGCTAACAGAAAGTATGGAACAGGAGAGATACCCCTATTAAAATTGATGTAAATGTTCAAATCAGCATGAAATATATAAAAAAAATATGTTCATTTTATATTTATTTAACTTTACTTTATGTCTAATAAACATAATTAAATATTTAAAGTATAATTGTTTAATATAATTTTTATTGAAATTTGCTCCTATTTTTAAATTACCAGTTTTCCCAAATATAATAAATTTACAGATTTCCCAAATATAACATCACTCAAAAAGTTCATAGGATGATTTCCATATGATTTTTAGGAAGTACCAACCTTCAGACAACGCCTGTCAAAATTTATAGCAATCTGACGTTTAATTCACAAGTTACAGTGGTTTTAGTGACGCTACTTTTGTAATTTGCAATGGAAAAAATCAGAATTTCATGTGTTGATAAAACATTGCTCTTTGATGGGAAAAAATAGTTAACTTCTATTCAATATACTAAAATTCAAAGAAAGTTAATGTCTCAATATTAAGATCTTACTTAAAATGCTTAATTTCATAATTTCATTTAGTCATTTATTATAACTAAAAAAAATACATTTAAATAAATTATATTTATCTCAATTAAAATAATTTATATTGTTAAGGAAATCAGTACTTTTTACAAATTATATTTTGGATTATTAAATTCTGTATTAAAAATTGTAAAACTTTCCCCAAATTACTTAAAAGAAAAAGCAAATAAAATTTAACATGCTAATATAACCACAAAAATGTATAATTTTCGTTTTTTTAGGTAATTTTTTTCTCATTTTAAAAACGACTTGAACCTCAAACATTTCCTCCATCGAAAACTTTCAGCGGTTTCTTCTCTGCCTCTGGCATGAAGCGAACGTAAATTGTTGATACCTCATCAGAGGATTGCGAAATCCCCTCACGCCGGAAAACCGGAAATAACGAATGCGTTTGTATTTTCAGCCCGTTCGCCAACAAATACAAACGACGGCTAAGGGCGCGACAGTCCAATTGCACACGAGGGAACCTTATATAAATTTGCAATTTTAATACGCCGATTAATCTGCATAAAGCGGCCGTAAAAATATCACTCAACTTCAGTAACTTTAATTTCTCTTTCCACAGGTTTCAGTTTATTTTTTTTTTAAACTTTTCGGGCTACTTAATTCGCGCGAGAATTTAATTTCATTTCGTCTCTCTTCGTGTGTATCTATATGTACAATTTTTTTTATTGTATCCTCCTACCCTTTGTCGCAGGGGTCGTAAAATTAAATGCATAATTCATGACGTCGTTTCGGGATTCGCCTCTTCTGTTGCGGATATCGTAATCTTGGGATTAATTCGGGAGACGCCAAGCAATCATTTAAAAAGTGCACCGCTAAATGAAAAAAATACAAAAAAAAATGGACAATGAATAATGAAAAAAAATGTATATATATAAAGAAAAATAACGGTCGGTGGATGGGAATAAACGAGTTCAAGTGGCGAGTAACTGGGTCGAGGAGTTCTGGAAGTTTACCAGGAATCGCCTGATAAAACCGTGAGTTATAGTGTGCACAAAAAAAACGAGGGCAAGGTTTGCATAGAAAACTAAAAAAAACTACTACTCTATTCCCAGTTTAAGAGCTTCCAGAGTGAACGAAGTCTTAATAATTTTATTTACAATCTATAAGTAAATTTAATCACATTATGATGATTTTGAATTACTTAAATCTATACTAAATCTACTGGTTTGCAACGCTTCAGCCTATTTATTCTTACACTGTTATCAAGTAGGACAATAGTCAGAACATTAGTATGTGACACCAATCTATCTTGATATCTACTACTAAACATTGATATTGGATCATCGGCTATATCTGTATGGAGATCTTTGTGTATTTGTGAACCTTGATAATATTTCTTAGGCATTTTGACTGAAACCTTTATAATCTTAGATTTGCTGATTACATGCTGACCTCAATTAGATAGCATACGTCCATACTGGAGTCAGTACTACTTTTAATATAAGTAATTTAGTTTCAACTGATAATTTTGAACTTTTTCCTAATAGACAGTAAAGTTTTCTAATTTTTAATTGCTTCCTTTTAGCCCGAATGTGGTCTTTCCAGGCGAGTCTTATGTCGAGATACATGCCTAGATATTTGAGTTTTATTGCTTTGGGCAGATCTTGTCCATTAAGTCTTATAGATGAGCAGGTATCTTTCTTTAATGTGAATGTGAATGCACGGATTTCATTTCGTTAACTGCCATTTTTTGAGCCATTCCTGTAACTTATCTAAATTATCCTGTAGATCATCAGATGCTACTGCAGGATTCTCATCTCAAGTCAAAATTACTGTATCAAATTATGATCTACGTTATTAGATAGTTATAAGAAAAGTGTTAATTATTTTTGTTCTTTGATTATTTTCGTTAAGGGTGGTCGGGGTTAAATTCGGATCGAGCTGCATGTAACGTGAGCTTCTCATTTAATGAGGGCGGGCTCTGCACAAACTAAAATTAGTTACTCGTATTTTGGCCCTTTTGTCTCCATGAACGAGCGCCGGTCCGCATCCAAATAAGTTTCAGTTGCAAAAGGGTTAAACTGTTGCAGTTCCACTACTACTACTACGACTACTATATCTATTTAGTGAACGGGCCATGTACAAATTAAATTCGGAACAGCGGCTGCAGCAGGGAGGGAAAGTTCCTGTGCTAGGGGGGTGGTTTTTCAGAAGGGGTGGTTTGCAGAAATCTAATATAAATGCAGCAACGTCGAAAACTACAACTAGAATTGGAAGAATATGTGGCGCGTGTTTCACGGTAAACATTTTTACAGTTTTGTTTTGCAGACGTAATTCAGCTTAAACAAATTTACTTATTTCAGTATTTTCATTCATTTATTTATTTAAATGAATTTAAAGTGTTTCAAATGTATATGTTTAAATACTATTACAATTCTGAATAATAAAACACGTGAAGAGTTGTTAAAGCTTGTTTGAAGACTGAATTTATTCGAAAACCGAAATTATACTTTAATTATAACAAAAATCAAGCCTATGTAGTAGCAAGTTTGGAATTAATATAATATACTTAGAGTACAATTCGATAAATATACTGTTACATATAATTAAAAGTATTTTAATTGTTTTTATAAGAAAAACAATTAATGACTAAAATGTATATAGTCTAATTTTATCAAAATGTATTTGATTATTTTTGGAATATTTCAAGAATTTCTACAGTTTTGTTAATTTATTTAAATACTAATTTTAATAATACTTCTTACTTTCTAACATAAACGTCGCGCAACTGGGTTAAATTACCCCAAATGGCGTAAACAAAATGTGGGGAGTAATAAGGAAGTGCAGTAATTAAAATATTGTAAATTATTGGATTCCAAGAGCTTTAAAGCCTTTGCAAACAAAAAGTTGATGTCTTTTGAAACATCTAACTTTACGAACAAGGATTTCCCACTCTATTGAATATAAAAACATAGCAAATAAATCGATTAGAGAATGAGGACAGTACCTAAATAGATATATGCTTTTATTCGTGACAATTAAAAGGGGTAAATATTGGGTATCTAATTATATTTTGGGGTAATAAAAGTTCCACAATCCCAGTTCAAAGGAATTTATATTTTCAAATTTAAGGAGAAATTATAAGTCTATAAATTATTCTAAAATCCTTTGAGATAATTTTAAGATAAATAGACTATTAAGGCAAGAAATAATCTACTATATAAATTTAAATTAAACTTAAACTTATGTATGAAGAAGTTTATATTTCTTCAGCGTTCATCTCTTTAAGCGGATAATTTGAGTTAAGCGAAAGCTAACAATAGAAACTGTACTTGTTTTGAAACAAGAAAGTGACAGCTAACTTCTGAAAATAAGTTACTAATTCACGAAGTTAGTTTCAGTGCGGTTTAGTTAGAGGGTTCACGAAGCAAACTCCCAACATTAAAATATTTTAGTGCTTTTAATGAAAATATATAGAATATGTAACATATCAAAGCAGTAACTATAATAATACCTCGGTTAGTCCGGATTCACAATTTCAAACAAACTAAATTTTAATTAAGCAAACTATAAATACATTAGTACACAAACTTATATTTTCTATACATAAATTATCGTTTTTTTATACAGTCAAGTCTCATTTTCGGCGGTATATTTATATATGTTTTAAAATACTTGATTAGTCCGGGATATTGAAGAAACCGGACTATGCGAGTTCCGCACGGAATCAAATTGAAATATATATGGTTATAACACTTTGAATTTCTCCGGAATATTGAATGAACCGGACGTATTGCAAGGTATTAAACATAGTTCTAAATCGTACCAATATATTAGAATATTGGTATAAATGTTCCTTTTTTACAAAAGATCATACAATACATAAGTATAAAACATATATAATGCATCAAATATGTTGCATGTACAAAACTACAGCAATTCCTCGCATAGTCCGGATTAGATTAGTCCCGATTAACTATAGACTGATATACAAATTTCCAAAGAATTTGAATTTTAATTGAGCAAAATATAAATAAATTAGTATATAAAATTATTTTTTTCTATCTAAATGATACTTTTTTTCTCTCTTTCTATTGTCAAGTATCTTTTTGTACGGTTTATTGATATATGATTATAAAATTCTCGTTTTGTCCAAAATATTGGATAAACTGGATTATGCGAAGTATTAAACATAGTTCATACTACCAATATATTAGAAATTATGTAATAGGTAATAAACGTTTGTTTTTACAAAAGATCAATTAAAGTATATAAAAAATATGTAAAACTTCAAATATGTTGCATGTACAAAACTACAGCAATTCCTCGCATAGTCTGGATTAGATTAGTCCGGATTCACTATAGATTGAATTGAAAATTTCCAAAGAATCTAAATTTTAATTGAGCAAAATATTAATAAATTAGTAGACAAAATTGTTATTTTCTATTTGTGCAGTCTATTTGTGCAATTTATTTTCATGCGGTTTAAAGATCCTCGATTATTCCGGGTTATTGAATGAACCGGACTATGCGAGGTATTAAACATAGATCGAAGATAGCATCAACCTGAAGTATTGCGTAATAACTAAAAGCATTTGTTAATATTTCTTAGAAGAGATCAAACAAAATATTTTGTGTACAGTATTGAAATGAAAGGTTTTAAATTAATTGTATAATTTTGAAATGTATTTAACTGGAAGTATTTAATATATTTGCGGATCGATTGATCTTTGAATGACGAGTCTTGTGCTTTAGCGAAGTGCCATTGACTAATTCAATTACCGGAGATTTTTTAATTAGTATGCTGGGGTTGCTGTCGGCTTACTCGCAGGGGGCAAATATTTGCGATGTAAAAGGTGGTCTCCGAGCAGCGAAAAAAAATAAATATTGTGTATATATATATAGGAGGGTGAGTCGAAATTTGCATGTGCATTGTTCGGAGGGGTTGATTTCTCTTCCTCTCCTTCTAACACATATTTTTGTACATATCTCCCTCTTTATGTTACTCTCTTTGGGCATCAACTAAATGAGATTACAAGCCGTCAATCAATCGGGGGGTGGAGAGCGACGACCGAGGAGGAGAAAGAAAAAAAGTATATATAATAATAGTAGAGAAAGGGAGGACAAAGTCGATTTTAATAATGACTTAAACGAAGGTTAAATCCTCTTATGAGCCGGGGGCGCTTGTTTGAAAATTCTGCGTAATTAAATTACGTCAGAACGGGGGGCGGTGGCGCACGTGTATGAGTATGAGAGAGAGCGTGATGGGGGTATTGCGGGGCGGCGCGGTTTTTGAACGTATGAAATTCGGACCTTTGATGTTTGCGTAATAAAATAAACCCCTGCGCGGCGGTATCGCAACCGCCGTCTCCGCCCTTCCATCACGGTAAATATGTGTGTGTATATACATCGGAATATTAAATGCGCCGAGGATTTTGACCGCCTCTCTTCGCATATCGGGGGACGGCCGTAATTAAATGTACGTGACCGTAAGTTTTGCGCAAGTTTAATTAAAAAAAAAACATTGGTGTTAGAGAAGTTGTAAACATATTCATAGATTGGGACGGCGAGAGACAGCGAAGTTTTCAGGGACAACTCCGATCTAATCCTATTAAGTCAAATCGAACAGAGAGTCCTTTGAGGACGTCTGCGAAGTTACTGAATTAATCGCCTGTTAATATTTAAATATTCGAGTCACTTCGAATCGATTTCGAATGTTCAATGCGAACTACTATGACTCAAAGTTTATAGACTGCAATATACGATTGGAATTGGATACCATGAAGAAAATTTAATCAAAATTGCTAGAAGACTGTAGTCAATAGACTTAAGTATTTGTTACTACTGTGTATCATAAAGGTTTACTATGATAAATTGCTAAATTTGTTCATAAGCAAATCCATAGTCAAGTGTTTTAGAATACATTGTTTGTTGACCTTGAACACGTTTACTGTGAAAATGTGTCATCTACAATCAGTCAATTAAATAATTTAAGTAAAATTGATGGATATTGTACCTAAATCTAGCTTTGTGATTGATGTTAAGTTAAAGTCTTAGACAAAAATAAAAAATCTTTGCATAATTACTGAAAGTTTGGTAATAATTATTTAAAAAATATATGTTTTCATCGATATAATTAAAAATAACAATCTTTGAAAAAGTCATTGAAGGTCGAAAGAAGATACATAACGCTCTTAAATATATCAATATTTATATCCAACTGTAATGAAATATTTCTATATTGTATAAAATAATTTGGAAAAAGCGGAAAAACATAGGTTGCATTTTAACTAATAAATATTATTATTGTTATAATTTGGTAATAAAATAAATATTTTTTTAAATAAATTAGACTTAAATTAGTATTTTATTGTGTGTTAGCTGTCAATTTCTAATAGTTCGATTGTTAACATATTTTTTTGTGTCTTTTGCTAAAACAAGATATATTTACAAATAATTAAGCAATTTTATTGATTGAGAATATTTTTTATATTTGTACAAAGTTATTTATTTATTATTTAAATAACTCAATAGATTTAGTTGATTATCAAGGATTATTGTTTAGTAGATATAGTAGATTCAATAATAGTTAGCCATGGTAATTTAGAAACAAACGTAAATAATTAGAATTAAATTGAATTTACTTAATTTTATTATTCCAAGAATCATTTTTTTTTTATAGAAATTGTAAGCAATTATTTACTGTATTTTTTTATTTACAGTTTTGGCTACATGCAACAAATGTTAGTTATTTTATCAAAATTTTCTGTTCTAATAAACAAAACTCATCACTTTTGGATATATTTTAAACATTATACATTTGAGCTATATTTGTGCAACTATTTTGATTTGATTTTACTAAATAGAACGCATTATAATGTATTTCGATGACATATAAAATATTTGATACAAGTGTAAAGTAAATAATATAAATGTTGAAATCAGTTGAAGAAGTGTAAGAAGTTAACTTTCTCTCTACAAAATTGATGAATTATCAAGCAATTCTTTATATTTTCATATAAAAAAATTAAAGATTTGTTAATATTGGGTTGGCAACTAAGTAATTGCGTATTTTATTTGCAAATTGAGTTTCTTGACATAGCCAAGCTGTTTTTTTTTTTAAATTCAAGTATGCGATATATTGAGCTGCAATCGCACGTATTGTGCTGAATTTTCGGAAATAATACAATAAAGTATATCTGAAATGCGCGTCTTGTTCTTCCATTTTTAATTTGGAATAAAAAGAACAAAACTAATTAAGCAATCGATACAACTTTTTTACTAAATTAAAGGTGGAATTTTAAACAATAAGAAAACAATATAGGTTACGTACTTTGAACACGTTGACAAAACAAAAGAATATGATAAGACCACCTATTGACAAAATTCGCAATCATTTAGTTGACAACCCCAGTAAATTAATTTTTTCTTGTTATTTACGTATGTGTAATTGTTTCATTAAATATTATTAATGTTTAAAATACATAATGAATCATTAACAAATGTTATTACAATTTTCTTTAATAAATAACTAAGTTTCATGCATTTAAATTTCATAGTAAAATTATTTGTCAAAATTAAATTAAATATAAGCACTTAATCAACGATTAAGTTATTTTTACGTTGTCGACACTTTGCAGATTAATTCCACGGAATTTGTGCACGCACATTCAGTGAATTAAATTGAATATCGTTAAATTACACACGAGAATTTAATTAATGTGAATTCGGTAACCCCGCACGTTAACTGCTGCAAATGGAAGAAAAAGAAATATATTAATCTATAATTATTTCGGAATTGGAGCGGCGGCTGTAATTTGGCGGTTTTCGGAGGTTGCGCCGATGAATGGCGGATTAATTACGCAACCGTATTAACAGGAGACTGCAGCGAACGCAAATACGTACACATACACATCCTTGTATATGTGTACAGAAATTTCTGTATATAGTAACAGACACATAGAAACAAAGGGAGAGAGAGAACTTGCGAATGAGGAAGGGACAGAATTACTTTATTAATTAGTCTTATTGTGTTGTGATTTGCGTGTGGAAATCAAACGTGCAATTTGCAGGTAGTAGACAGGGTGGGATCCGCAGACGGAATCGCATTTAATGCGAAATTCCAGGAATTCACGCAATTAAACGGCTATTGATGATGGAGATGCGCGTAACTTCACGTGTCGTAATCGTTTTGAAAGTATCCGTCAAATCTGGATGCTGGGAGATTGCATTAACACGTTCATTAATTGCTGGAGGAAGGACTGCAGACTCTTTTAATTAACACGTTTAAATTTAATTAAAGTAAAGCTCTCAGGGTAGGTTGATGATGATCGCGGTGATGAGTTGGAGGATGAGAAGAAAAAAAAATGATTCGGGTATTTAATGAAACTGCGTGTGATGAATGAAGACGGATGGGGAAAGTCTCCCCCTTGTCCTCTTGCGCTGCATGATAATTGAAGCTAAACGAATTCACACGTAAAAAGGGATAGTTTCTTCTTTGATATTAAAGCTTAATTTTCTCTTTAGCTCTTAGTGAGTAACTTAAAAGAATTTTAATATAGACATATTTTTTTATTTGAAGCTATTATAATATCCAAATTTCAAAAGTAAAAAAATCGAGTTTTGAAACATAATTTTTTTCGAGTTTTTGTTAGAGTTTCAAGTTTAAAATTTAATTTTTTTTTATCATAAAAAAGTTCAGAATTTTAAACTTCACTGTATTGAATGCATTGAATGTTCTGTATTGAAATCATTTGTATTTTTGTTCAAATTTGAAGATTGTTGTACCTGAAACCTTACGATATTTGAAGACTAATAGAATGATCGATATACAAAGTAGAAACTTTTAAATTTTGTTAAAAAAAAATAAATATTAAAATTTTTGAAATTCAACGTTTATGATTGATATTTCTATTGAAAATATTTGTGTTTTTGTTTAATTTTCGATACACTTGAAAACGATATAAAATATACGAAATTCATTTAAAAAATATTTATATTTGTGTTCGAGTTTCTAATTTTTCGATCATCTTCGCTTCATGATTTATATTTCTCTTGAAAACCTTTATATTTTTGTTCGAGTTTGAAGTTTTTCGATCATAAAATTGTTCAAAGTCCGAGCCATCACTTGAATTTTTGTTCAAGTATTAAATTTTTCGATTAAAAAGCTTTAATGTATCATGTTTCAATTCAAACTCTTTATATTTTCCTTAGATTTTTAAGTTTTTCATATGAAAATCACTATGAGATTAATTTGTATATATACATTTCTGATACTTTTGTTCATGTTTTAATCCTCAAACTGTCAAACTGTCAGTTACATGATTTTACTTTATGATTTAAGTTTCTTTAGAAAATCTATATATTTTAGTTTAAGTTTCAAGTATTTTTTTCCAATAGACTATACAGAATTTAATGATTTATAATATAATTCAAGTTTCCATTGAAGAACATGTATGTTTTACTGAGTTTCGATTATTTTCATGCTCAAATCGTTGGAGGTTTCTTTGTAAATATAAAATTTCTATTAAAAAACTTTGAATTTTTGTTTTCAAGTATTACAAAAATTAAATTTTAAACTCCAGTAGAGTATAATTAATGTTTATATTAAAAATCTTTGACGTTCTTCAAATTTTGTAATACTTTGTGAATTCAAATAAAATTAACACGCAGATGGTGGAAAGAATGCTGGGCTAATTTGAAATTACTGCCCGTTCGCCCTAAATTCACTGGGTGGTCTTAAAACGCTAGCTTAAATTAAAATGTTCGCCGTAAATGTCGCATAATTTCCCAGCGAAAACTCTCTCACGAAGAGATTACCGAATTAGTATGAAACACCTAATGAAATATAATTAAATATAAAGTGCTCCATTTCGAGACAATTCTTCATTGCGTACTTTACAAATTCTACAAAATAAAAAATTAACAACAAAAAATTTAATCCATATTTTTTCAAATATTAATCCAAATAGTTTGTGATAGATTATAAAATTAATAGTAAATAAACATAAGCTTCAAAGAAATCCTCTCATATATAACTTTACCTTACAAATGTCACTGTCACTTGTCAAATATCATTGAGACAAATTTAATTTATATTAATAATTTTAGTGTTTTAACTTTGTGTGATACAAACATATTTATTAGAAACAGTTTTTTGTTTGATGAAATACGAACAAAATTTAAAACTCGAATTTTTTTTTAAAGTCGAACAAATAGAAGTGATAATGATGACATTGTTTTTTCAATATTTTGTCTTCCATTTGTTAATTTACTTTTGTCAAAATATTCCTGTGATTTATATTTGGAAAATGAAAAATTATTTTATAGAATTATTAATAAATACCTCTAGATTATGATGACATTTACAGTGAAAGATTGGTCGTGAGTTTTTAGGACTTTGATGAACATTTTCAATGGAAACATCATCAATTTCAATGAGGAATAATTAGGTTTAGATTTAGATGAATGCGGATGTTTTGCTTATGGTTATTAGGAGGAAGTTTGTAAGGTATGTGAAAGGTTTGGGAATTGTTTATGATCGTTGTTGTTGGAAGAGATCAGGTCTCGTTTGTTGAAAGGTGTGTGAGAAAAGAAAAATGTAACAACAGTTAGATATGAAATAATTGCTGGATAATGAATGGTCCTGTGGATTTACGAGCGACGTTTTTAGCTCACATATTCCCTATTTATGTGTGTGTGCAGCAATGGCACTGAGCAAACAAGAAAATCCACCGTGTAAATAATAAATTTCCCCAACACATAATTAAAGCCGGCACGAAACTCTCCCACCATCTCTCTCAAAATATATTTCTCTTTCTCTCTCACTCATTCATTCCGGTAGGTAATTTAGAAAAGTTCTTACACATACACGACCAGCTATGTTTATGGCTCGCCTAATTGCGGGTTGGGATTATTATTATTGGCGCTGCACCAAACGGAACAACGTGAAGGAGGAGAAAGAAGAAGGCAGAGGTGGTGTGGTGGTGGAAAAGGGAAGAAAACAGAAGAAGCAGAAGCAGAAAACCGAAACACATTTACACGTATTTAAATACGAAACGAATGTATCAGGGGCGGTCCTGTAATTACGCACGGAGACGTGCCTTAATTACCGCTGGAAAAGAAATCTTCGGATATGAGTTATAGTGTCGTGGTCTCCTTTGCATATCTGATGATGTAACCAGTTTCACGGAATTTATTCATTCCGAGAATACAGTAAAAAAAAATTATATATAATGTATATGAGGAAAACAACCTGGTTTAAATTAACCTCAGCCTAGGCGATGCACACGAGCTCGTGCATTTCTTTGCGGTGATTCGGGTTGGATTATGTCCAATATTTTTAAATGAATTGTAGAATGCTGTGTTTCAGTTGGAACGATAATCCAGATGCTCAAAAGTAACAATATTTATTACTGCATTAAAAACAACACATATAATTCAAGACACAAAAAATGAGCATAAAAATTTTAATTGATCCGGAATGAAAGTCCTTATGTTAACAAATTAATTTTAAATAAATAACATTTGAATTGCGACCATTGTCTATCAAGGATAATTGATATTAATGCTGAACGTGAGTAAAAAAGAATATGAAGATTTTGAATAAACATAAAATTTTATTTTTCATAATTCAGTTACACGGAATATCGTTGCAACATACTACATTACATGCGTTATAAATGTCTGACAGTTTTGACATTTGACACTGAGAGCTATAATGTCAGTGTCAGTTGTCAAAACTTATAATGTAATACTTGGTACAATTGACTGATATTTATGTTGTATCACGTATCATGATACAAGTTACATCTGAGTGCATGTTGAGGGTCACCTAGGTTGAATATGAAAGAATTAGATTTATTACTAGTATTATCATGCACAAAAAATGACAAAAAAATAATTGTTGTCTTGTTGTGTCCTACCACCAAGTTGCATAATAGGCAGTTCCATCAAGAGTAGTGGCCGATCGAAACGTTTCTTCTTATTTTGAACTTGGAACCAAGACGCAGAATTGGCATATTCCAAAGTAGCAATAACCTGAAGCGGAACTTCTTATCAAAACGTTCCTTCATATTTTCAACTCGGAACAAAGGGAAGCTTATACGTAGAATAAGTATTTGTATTTAGTCTTAGTAATAACGATAAAAGAACAACTTCATAGTCATACTCTAATAACCATAGTTGAGATAAATATTATTTAGAATAAATCTCAAGTAAAACCCGTTGGATTGATTTATTTACAAACCCTAAGACTACACAACAGAAACTGAAGAAAATATTCCACAATTATCCGATTTTCCTTCCCTGGGACAAGGCAATTTGAAGTATCGTAGTTCATGAATGATCATTGAGAGCGAGTCTATGTTATGAAGCAAAGTCAAGGACCACTCTTCAAAGGCAATACATGAACTTTTAATACGCGCCAGCACTCGTTTTTGATAAATTTTCAGAGGTAAGACAAAAAAAAGTGTTCATCTCATCCCAAGCAAGACGATGATAGTCGTCCTTTCCACTCTTAAATAAATCTAATGAACATTGCTCGGATCGCGCAGATTCCCATCGAGGGAACGGATGAGATTACCTCCGCAGAAAACGGATCACACAATCTCCGATCATCTCTCCTTCCGCCGCCGCTGCAGCAGCTCCTGTTATTGCTCAAGTGCAATACGTCTTTGGACGAGTCTAGTTAGTGGACATTCCGCCCTTTGCACACAAAGTAGAAAACGAGCAAACAAGAAACAACATAAAGAAGAAGTAGTAGCAGTAAAAAATAGAGAAGATACAAAGAACAAAGGGAAGGACGAAGGAGATTATCGCCGCTGCCTAACGACGTGCTTCGCCGACCGAGATATGAATCGGTAAAGTTAAACTTGTTACCGGAGACTTTAACGAATGCACCACCGTCCGTCCATCCGTCTATCATCATCGTCATCTGCAGAGAGAAGGAGAAACTATGTACGGCAGCCGGTGAAACCGAGGTTTCGAAGGCGAAACGTCCCTCTGCATTCCGCACGTTTAAAATGCGCAATTAAGGTTTATTATTAATTTAATTGATGCCCACCGAAAGACCTCAGCTATTCCCCGCATGTGCATTTATACTGTTTCCATCCTGAATTCCATATCAATGCGGTGGATGAACTCCGGAACATTACTGTTTTATATGAATTAATGCGAGCTACCGCAGCTCATTCCATCGCCGAAAGCGACCATCCGGATAGTTCATTTATTAAGCATACTTGTCACAACTAAATGTATGACTCCGGGCCCGTCGCATAACGTCGGTTAATTCAGGAATTACATAATTGATCGTTATGTTCAGTTTTAAGATGAAAGAATCGCAATTCGCATCATGCATTTAAATTGTACAGCTCTATTATTCATTGGTCACTTAAACAATGAATATTTTATGAAATCATGTATATTAACTATAATTTTATATAATAAATAATAAAAGCTTTAATAAGTGCACAGTATAATCTCAATTATTAAACATAATTAGTTTCAAAAAGTTGGTCGAAAACCAAAACCTTTGTTCTACGCAATAATTTATATAAAAAGGATATATGAGTATTCTGTTCACTGTAAATAAAAAGATCTACAAGAAACGATAGTAAATTATGCTATATCTATATCTCAAGTATTTTCTTTCCAGTTCATGTCGAGAAACGAATGTGTTTCTTGTTATAGTAGTATGTTCGTGTACCGAGGTTTTGGTGAAT
>NW_017096717.1:0-9481 GCF_001412225.1 Nicrophorus vespilloides
CTTTTTCCTCGTTGTCTTCCATGTATATTACTCCTTTCTTTTTTTTCTTCTCTCCAGTCCAAATTTATAATTGAAGCATATTTTTATTCCGAAACTTCGTTCCTTTACATCTCTTTTTCATATTCCTTCCTCTCTCCATTTTTTTTTCTCTCTCCGCGCTCTCTAGTTTCCGAGAAGAACATAGTTATTTATGGCGCAATTATTTCCTTAAACTTTCGTAGTTAAGAGATGATCATCATATAACACTTCTCATTAATTTTATTCCGAAACTTGTTATATTTAAAACAACATTTTTATAATTAATTATTTTATATTTATTCTTTTTTCATACAATAGTTTTCAATATAATAGTATAAATTAATATAAGTTTTTCAAACCGAATAAATTTTTGTATTTTTAAATTTATTTTTACAAAATTTATTACAATCAATTATTTCCATTTTACATGTATAATATTTTATTAACTTCTTATGAGAAATGTTAAGACACCTATCCCTCATTTTACACGGTACTTTCTTTACACATTTTTAACACGATTAACACGTTTTACACGATTAAAAAAATCATATGCGTTTGTGCGAAATAATTTTAATAACTTCATTCTAGAACAGAAATACTTCATTATATAAAGTGTATAGTATAGAGGTTGTAAACTGATATAGTATAGACCAGGGATCCGCAACCTTTTTGAATCAAAGAGACATTTTAAATATATTGAATCTAACTAAAAATCTAGGGAGCCGCACGTAGCGCTTTGGTTGCCATATGTTTTCTAGTGCTACTAGTTTACACGGAGCCGCAATTTTTCTTCAAAAGAGCCACGGCTTAGCAACTATATATTATAGCAACTTTTAAATTTTGTACTTTTTTCAATTTTCATAGTTTCTATTTTTTTTGTAATTTAAATTTTCTTGTACATTAATTAATTTTCACTTTCACAGACAGTAAAAAAAATGTATATAATTGAAACATGGGTAACAAATTGTATTAATGTAATCCAATTGAGAATAAATCAATTAAAGCTGGATTCAGAGAAATAGGTTTTAGGGAGGCAAAAATAGAATATAAATCAATTTAAAAGCACAACTAATGGTCCTGGCGATACGTGAAAGTGAATGAACCCCGACGATAAGAAAAGTGGAGAGAGTGAAAAGAAAAAATGTAAGCGCACAGGCATTGAAAAACATATGTTTCGTTTGCTTATTCTGTCAGTTACAAAACACAATTTTTCACTTAATTCGATTAAGTTTCTTGCTTGAAAGCTCTGATCCGAAATTACACGTGTATTATAAGAAACATGACATAATGCAGAAAAAAACATTTAAGATATAATTTGTAAAAGTAATATTTTTAATTGATAAATTTTGGAACAAATTGTTAGAATTATGATAATATTATGTAATATATAACAATTATTGTATTTTAGTAATAAAATATTTATTATTTTAGTTGTACTAAATATATTATTTTTTGGAATTAAAAAAAAATGCGTATTTTTTCAGAGACAAAATAAAGTGTATATATTGGTTTTTGAGCTTTAATAACTTTTATGGTGAAAGTATAATTTCAGGAACAAATTACACTTTATTGCTTAACGGGGATTATTATTTTGATAGAATTTGAGTGGCAATACTTGACTTATACTAAATATTAAAGTAAGAAAAAAATATTAAAATATATTATTATGGCTTCATATTACTTTATAAATTAGATTTTTTTGGGATGTTTTTCAATAAAGTACAATTTGTTCTGGAAAAACACTCTAATACTTTAATCTAATTTATGTAGTAATACTTGGTTTGTTGACGTTGGATTATATTGAAGAAAGAAAGAAAATTGTAACAAAAATTTTAATTCAAATTATTATTTATCTTTTCATGCAAAAAATACATTTTAATAATATTGGAGAATTACTTAATTCAAAGGCTTTAAGCAGTATCTAGTTTAAATTTAATACAAAATAAAGCAAAATTAGTCTACAGAACAATAAATCTGACAATAGCGCGCAGGAGAGAAGCGCACCGACAAAAGCGCGCAGTAACAAAAGCACGTTGGACAAAAGAAAAGCTTGCGTCGGTGCCCTTTGGTTTTTCGAGCCAGAAATATAAGTTATATAAAGTAATTTGTACAAATAACTAGATGTATGATTAATTATTTGTTTGATAATTTTAATAATTGAGTGCATTGAAGCAGAAATACATAGTATATAGTGAACACAAGGATGGATCCCTCTGTAAAAGTATTCTTTTGTTATGATTTATAATTTATATATTTATGTATAACTGTTGCAAGAAACGCTATTATTATTATTATTCAATTTTTTTTAATTGATTTTAAAAACATATACAAAAATCTCTTCATTAGTTTCGTAGTTTTAATTAGTTGAACGACTTTGAGTTTTGATAATTAGTAGAGAATATGTAGCTCGTCACTGCGTGATGGGTCGTAACGAATATGAATTATTAGTGGAATAGTTTTCAGTGGTTGACGTTTGAAAGGGTGCAGGAGAGTAACGAGTTTTCGGATGATAAATCTGCGCAGAGGACGAGCATTCGTTTCGTGTAATAAGTAGGCCTCTCTATTAAATAACGTTATGGTGCGTTATTTATGTGCGTCATAAAGACACAGTTTGCCCATTTCGCAGCTCTGTCAAACACCATCATCGTTTCATTTCCCACCAAAAAAATAATCATCATCATCAATACCCATACTCTGCAGAAATCTCTAGTATTTTTGGTTTCGCTCCAGAGGTTTTAATGGTGGTCTCTTGGTAGGATTTTCTGTTTTCACAGATTGCGTCCACAGCAGACGTGCTTTAATTACACACACACACACATCCTTACACATATACAAATACACATATACGACCCGATTTGCAAAAGTTCTTTTTCCGCTTATTACCGCCGCTTCCTGCTGGCTGCGACAACACAAAAGCTTTCAACGTAGACAGAGAGGACAAAAGCTATGGAGGAAATTGGGTCACAGGGAAATGGCGAAAATTATCCCCGTCCTCGGACGGTAAAAGTAAAAATAATAATATTTTAGGCGACATTCCGCATAACGAAATTCGTATTGTGCAATCCTCGATGGACGACACTATTCCATTAAAATCGCATCCATGAGTGAGATTCCGTCTCTTCACTCATTTAAAAACATTAATTTTACATCAAAAACAGTCAGTTTCATGAACGTTTTTAAAATATTGATAATCTTTAAATAACACGATACTTGTAAAAATCTTGATTAACACGATTTTCAATAGCACGGAAACGTGTGAATCAAAGGTTGACTGTACGGTTATTTTTTGTCTATTCACAAAATAAGAAAATAATCTTTTACTTGAAAATCCATTCTTGTGTTATTTTTGTACAGCGTTTGCACCATTAAAGATTCAGCATTAAATTTTATTTGAAGTCTACTAAATAATTGATACCTTGCATCAGATTTCAGAAGCAAAACGAAAATCAGAACGCATATATAACGGATCCAGAAACCGTTTCCAGTTGTTGCAGTTCCCGAAGGAACACCTCCGCTGCATTCCATTAAACCGTGCGCTCACAAGGGAATTCCCTTTGTTTCAACTTCTTTTTTTTTCCCTCTGTTTTCTATCCTTGTGTGTAGTTTTAAATATTTAACACGGCGCCTCCGCCGTACCGTGAAGAGCTCCATCCATCATTTCGTTACACACTAAATCACCGGAGCTTCCGGTTTGTCTTCCATTGTTGCTTTTGTTTTTTCCATCTTTTTTTGTTGATTTTTTCTTTTTTCAACTTTTTCTTTACCATTCCATTTTGTTCTTTGTCCCCAGTCTTCAAGGATTGGTGGTATAACGCGCTCTTCCTATTGGTGCTTTCTTGAAGCTTTAAGATCAGCAGTGGAACGGAATGTCGCTCAATTATTGAAGATTTAATTACGCGGTATTAAATCGCGACAACAACGATTAATTAGTTTCACCCCATCCAATTTCCACTACCCCCTTTAGTGGTTTTCTCTTTGTTTATTTATTTATAAATATTTTTTTTGGTAACCAGTTTTCCTTAATAATAAACGCGATGCAAATTATTTCGGTCGACGGAACGGGAATAAAAAATTATATTAACGGCCGTTATGGAAATGCACGCGTTTATGGAAATCAGAGCCGGGGAAAAGTTTTGCTTCGTCTCGTGTGCCCTTTTTCGTTTCCCTATTTTCGTTTTGTTCTTTTTTTTTAATTTTTCATCTCATTCACCCTGTATTGTATGTGTGTGTGTGTGTATGTAGAAGTCTGAGCTTTTTCCATTTCGCTTCAACTAACCGAGACCGGTCGCCCGCAAATGAAATAATTTGCATAATATTTTGTTACAAACAATTTCTATTCATTAAATGTTTTTCTCTTTGTTGATGATTCTTTTTCCCCTCTCAACTCTTTTGTTTTTGCTTTGGCTCATTTTGTTTCAACGCGTTCGTCCTTTTTAATTAATAAATACACATGCACATTAATATATTCACAAACTAAGCAAGCGACATTTGCATATTACAGCCTGCTTTCTGGATTTCATCATTTGGAATTCATCAGTACAGACGTCGCTCTGTCTTCATTGTTTTCATTAGTTGCTATGGAAACATTTCATAATAAATGATTTATAAATTCTAATGATGCTATCTCATCATACGTAATAAATCTATGTTACTCATCTTCTATGCTACTCATAACTCGGTTTGAAAATTTCAAAATAACAAAATTTTAATTGAGCAAAATTAATTCTAAAAAATAGTAAACACAATACTTTTTTATGTATAAATGATTTTTTTATCTTCATATTTGTATGTATTTTGTGTCTCGATTATCCTAGTTTCAAACAGTGCGGTTTATTAGGGGAACCAATAAACCGCACTATGCAGTACTAAAAGATACAAAATATTGAACATAAATATAAGAGCTAGAAATACTATTAATCATCAATCTTTATTCCTTCCAATAAAATTGTAAGTCTACATTACTTAACTTTCACTTATAATTAAAGGACATCACGTAAAAGATATATTTAAAAATATTATTGATTATATGTCCTTAATTTATCAAATCTTTAAACTTTTAAATGTGTCCACACTACATAAAAAACTAAAATTTCTATGTGTTATTCAACAATTAATTAAACCAAAATTGTTTGTGTGTTAATTAAAGCTAAATAATTAAATTAAATGCATGTATTATCAGGAACAAAAATATAAAATGGGACGTAAAACAGAGAGATACGTTTCCATTTTATTATTACTATTAAAACATAAGCTGTCGCTTATCACGCAACAAGCTTTTTTTGTGCTTTCGTTCAGGATAAAAAAGAGGAAGCCTTGTAATTATTGCCATGCACGATAAACGTTTAGGCGCGAGCGAATCCGGCCGAAAAAATGCCACAAGGGCTATCAACATTTTCAGCGATAACAATAAAAAGGGCCGAAAAAGCCATCCGGTATCTGACTGGAATTACACTGTTCTGTACTTTTGTTGTTGTTGTGTTTTTTCTTCAGTTTCGTTTGGAATTACACGAATGTTACTTCTTCCGTTCCATCAAAATCTTTTATATGAAATATTAGTTGTTTATCTAACTGTTGATGGTCTTAATCTGAATACGGTAAGTATTAGATTTACGTGCGTGCTATTCCCTTGTCCTTTTATTTCTTCTAACATTATTTTTTATTTACGTTATTTCTATGATTATAAATGTTGTTGATCTGGATGTTGTAGATATTAGAATAGATTTATACTTGCTCTAGTCCCTACTATTTTCAACTTAAAAATCATGGTTGTTCATCTAATTGTTGAAGTTGTTTTCATGATATTTATGTAGTTGTTACTTTTTTTGTTCGATCATTGTTTATGTTGTTTCTTTGACCGTTGTTGAGGATTCGCGTACCATACCCTACTTTTTTGTTATTTTCTTTCATCATCATCATCTATATTTTGAAATGTTTGAGTTGCATTTTTCACTTTTGATGTTGCTGATCTGGATATTTTAAGTTTCAGACTGCTTATAAACGTGCGTTGTTCCCTATTTCTATTATTGTTGTTGTTGTGTATATTTCTTTAAAAACCTTGCATGTTGATGTTATTAAACTAGTTGTTATTAGTATCAGACTAGATACTAATTGTCCTTCTTTCATTCCATATCCATTTTCAATTCTTTGTTATTGATCTAGTTGTTCCGTCATCATTTTTTTCTTAAAAATCGTAATTTTTGTTTTTGTTGATCTAGTTGTTGTTTTAGATACTTACTTTTTATTGTTCCTTTATTTCATGTTTCATCGTTGTTGATGTATTGATCTAGTTATTTGGGTTTTGAAGTTGTTGATCTGGTTGTTGTTAGTATCAGACTTGAATTTTGTTTATGTCATTCCCTAGTTTTTTTATTGATCCTTTTATATTCCTAGTTTATGATTCAGTTGTGAGTATTTAACTGAATTGTTTGTTGTTGTTTGTATCGTAGTATCTTGATGCATTACCCTAATATTCCATTTTTTTTTCATTGTTTCGTTGATTGTTGACGTTGTTAAAATTATTGTTATAGTTGTTGATATGTTTGTGGTATTTAAAGTCAAGTTTAATGATTAATATCTAAAATTGTTTGCATAATTGCGATATTGTAAAGTTCGGCAAGAAGGAAGAGGAGTAGTAGTAGTAGCAGCATAGTTCTCTGACATCGAGGCAAAACACTGTCCGAAGCCGAAGAATTTAAATCATGCGCTCTCACACATTTCGCAGATACAGAAGAACGTTCTTCTCGGAGCATTAAATGCCGCTTATCTTTGGGGCTCCTCCGATGGCAAAAACCGAAATTGCCGCGAGAGAACAAAACCCAACCCCAATCCATGTAAATGCGAAGTTATACTAACAAGATACGGGGTGATTATCTTGTCTACCCCCATTAATCATAACTTCTTGCCGGAGTCCCCTGCATTTCCATACAGCCATCACCAAACCAATAGGAAACCTGACGACAAAAAAAAATTACGTAATAAAATACCGACAAATTTCGAATGTACCAACAAAAACAATAACCTAACACTCCGAAGCAGTCGTCATAAGTTAAAAACTTGTAGTATAATTATAATTTAAGTATATTATATGTATTATATTGTAATTTAATTAATAATAATAAAAATAATATTTTTAATGGCTTGTGAAATGACAGCTGTCACCTTGCATCAAAACATCAAAATTGTTTATATTATGATTTTTTACATAATATAAACAATTGGATCGCAGTACAATTACAAACATATATATTGGGGCAACATTAAATTTCTAATGTATTGTTAAATGACAGCTGTCACTTTGCGTCAAATCATCAAACAATTATATTAAAAATAATTGTATCGCATTGCAATTGTACAATTACAAACATATATGTTGGTTCCATTAAAAAAAATAATTTATATAATGACACCTGTCAACTAATTAAAGTGGCGCAATCTACCAACTAAATTTAGAATTTTTTTTTCATATTTGAAATTGAAAGAAACAATCGTTCCAAAATAAACATTAGAGCAAGGTTCGTTTCTATTATGTAATATTTTTTTAGCTGTTTTGTTACTCATTCTTAAAAGCCTCTTGAATAAGCTTTCCAACCAGCACAAGTATTACAATGGACCGTAATCACGAAGGCACGTGTCCATTTTTTCTCATTCATTCTTTCTTTCAGTCTTTTCTCTCGTTGTTTCGTTTTCCGTTGTTTCTTCTCTTCAGTTTCAGTTTTGCTGAAGGGCGCGACACGCGTTTCCCATCATTTATTGAAAAACCGTGGGTCGTTTTTATGATGGATTTTATTGACTCAAAGTCGGAATTGCCTCGGCCGCGCAATAAAATTGAAAAGGGCGTATAAAACACGACGTCTCACAAAGGGAATGCGACTTCAATTGAAGAAACGCCACTCGTGAAAAGCACACACACATATTCACATACACGTACATATATGCATACAAACACACACATCTGCATACCGTTGCAAATTTATGCGGCGCGAATGGAGATGTCGGAAGTGGATGGTGGATACGTGAGGCGCGAAGGACGACGAAGCTTCCATCCTCGAACGATCCTGAAATGAATTAAAATAAATCAATTTGAATTAAACGCGGCTCCCGGTGAAACGAATTAAATGAGCGTTCAATGAGATGTAAATTGATCCGAAATGCAATCACTACAAATTGATGGGAACACAATGGGATGAGGCCTCAAGTACACTGTAATGAGATGGAAATTAAATCACAATATAACGGATTCACATTACCCTATGTTCATCACTTGGGAAGAAAAAAAACGCAGACAATCTTTAGTCTATTCATGATCAACAAAATTTTGGTATTGTTTACTAAATTATTTTAGATTACATTATTCTGGTTCTGAAAAGTCATTTTTTTAATACTGCAATACCTCACATAGTGCGGCTTTGATCAGTCCGGATTCACTATAATCCGATTTGTAAATTTCAAAATAAACAAAATTTTTATTGAAACATATGTCTTTATACATAAATGGTCGTTTTTTTTAATTTGAACATAAAAATAGAAAAGAAAAAAAAATCAGTGATAAAACAGTGATCTTGTGGAAAAATAATATACGTTAATTTTCAGTTTTCGAAAATTGTCCATGTTTTTTTTTAACGAAATATAAGAAGCTTTAGAAAATCTAGATAAAAAAAATCCATACAATTCCAACCAAGTTGTAAAAGCATACTTGACATACATACAGGAAGTTATGAATGGAGTTTGAAACTTTAGTGAAAGGAATCAGGAAAGACACGACTGAAAAAAACTTGTAGAATTATTTTTACGAATCAATATATTGCCATGTAACTTACAACATTTGTTAGATATTCAATTAATAAAATATTAATCACTTTTAATTAACTGAACTTTTTTATGTTTCCTTCTATTTATTTACTAAATATCTATATTCGATATGGTTTGATACATATTTGCTATTATTATAATTATTGTATATTGTTGAATCAAATTTCAAAAGTCTCGGTTCACGAACATACTAATATCACAAGAAGCACCTCGGTTTCCGAATCTCAATTCACCAAAGCCTCGATACACGAACCAACTACTATCACAAGGAGCACCTCGGTTTCCGAATCTCGATTCACCAAAGCCTCGGTCCACAAACATACTACTATCACAAGAAGTACCTCTGTTTCCGAATCTCGATTCACCAAAGCCTCGGTACACGAACATACTACTATCACAAGAAACAGCTCGGTTTCCGAATCTCGATTCACCAAAACCTCGGTACACGAACATACTACTATAACAAGAAACACATTCGTTTCTCGACATGAACTGGAAAGAAAATACTTGAGATATAGATATAGCATAATTTACTATCGTTTCTTGTAGATCTTTTTATTTACAGTGAACAGAATACTCATATATCCTTTTTATATAAATTATTGCGTAGAACAAAGGTTTTGGTTTTCGACCAACTTTTTGAAACTAATTATGT
>NW_017096718.1:0-38912 GCF_001412225.1 Nicrophorus vespilloides
GCTTTCACCCAGGAGGCTCGGGTTCGATTCCCGGTATCGGAATTCTTTTGAAGTTCAACTATTAAAAATAGGTCATCCGGAGGATTCAGATTTCTGGAGTAGTTCAAATAACCATTCGATATGGTCTAGTGGCTAGGATACCTGGCTCTCACCCAGGAGGCTCGGGTTCGATTCCCGGTATCGGAATTCTTTTGCATTTTAACTACTATAAATAAGTCATCGTGTCATCCAGAAGATCCAGATTTCTGCAGTTATTCAAATAACCATCCGGTATGGTCTAACGGCTAGAATACCTTGTGAAGCTGGAATAGTCCCCATCGATCAGTACATTATTGAAGCCTCCGAAAAGTTTTACAGTTCGCAATTAAATAATAATAAACTGTGTTCAGAAATCACAAATGTAAGAGCTCATAGTACCATCCTACACCTAAAACATAAACTTCCATACCAAAACCTCTCTCTCTCTTCCACATGTAAATACTCTTTATCACCCTCTATCACCCTCTCCCATCTAACACCATCACTCCTGTCCTGAGGTGTAATACATTTTTAATGCATTTTAGATAAAATAATGGGTTTTTCGCAAGCAAATTCTCCCTCTAATATAGAAATAGTTGTATATATGTACTAACAACCATAGATTAAAATTTTATATCTTAAGTATCCTAAACACTTCAAATGTAAATAATTGCTTCGGCAATTATCTCCATAATATTGTTAAAAGTGTAAGAAATATAAACCGATGCAAACCCAAAACGAACATAATCGTTTTGGGTTTGCATCGGTTCAAGAGATTTGTAATAAGATAAATGTTTGTGCCTTTACAAATTGAAAAAGGGTCAATTATCAGTTCGATTCCCGCTATGGGAATTCTTTTGCTTTTCAAATAAATTGTGACATATGATATGATATATCGGAGTCTCAGAGATTCAGTACAAGGGTGTCAGGAGAGACCTCGGAAGAAGTTACAATGAAACCTAACTGTAAAACCTGTTTATATTGATTTCTTTTTAATTTTTTGTTGTATAATTTTTTTGTTTCTTATAGATATAGACTATAGGTTTAAGAACGTTGATTTACATGATATTAATGTTAGTTTGGTTGCATATGTAACAACTTCAAAGAATTTGCTTTTCCATCATCGAGAAATCATGGTTCGATTTAAATAAAAAAAAATCTTACATGTGAATAAGCTCTAATTTCGCGAGAAACAGACGATTATAATAATTGTAATTTAATTATCGAGCCATCTTTAGATGCTAGTGTATCACTTTTCCCGATATTTTTTTCAATTTAAAATTATTTTTGCGAGAATCCTAGGAAATGATAAAAATGTAAAAAAAAATTATATAAACTTTAAGAAGATTAAACTAAAGTATATTTAAACATAGTTTCTTAACTAAATATCTTTTGAATGACAAATAACATAAAAATGAGAACTGTTACTAATAATAAATGAAATTAATTAACATTATTTTTGATGCGATAAGAAATACCAGATTATAAAACGCACAACAAAAGTAATATAATTCTAAAAAGAAAATACGGAAATTAAATCCAAATATTGAAATATTTAATTATGTCTTTTTCATCTTGTGTATTATTGCTTTATTTGCAAATGTTCAAGTTTGCTTGCATTCAAAATGCATCGTTTCCAGTCGCTTCAAACTGACAACGTTTCGTTGTATTTGCAAATACGGAACAAATATTGTGCTACACGTTTCATAGCCAAGCCATTCGGAACATCAATTTCCGAATGGCAGTATTATTATTATTATTTGAGTGTTATTGTGCATTTCGCGAAATGGCATCTCTTTAATATTGAACGAGTTCGTCTCAGTTTCAGTATGGGTGGATGAAGAGGATGAGGCAAGACGGAGGAGGGAAAGCAATGCAGATGTCGGGATAATCGGAGTATATTGGCTACAAAAGGGTGCTCTCTTTCGTACTCCAAATAAAATCTAATACATTTCGCACCACAGCCAATGTTCTTTCTTCTTCGTTCGTTCGGCATCTAGTACCAAGAATAAGGGATGACCAAACATTGTCGCAGTTGTTTATCGTGGACGGTGGTCCGGCCGTTCGGGAAACAAATGACTGGATCGCATCCATAATAAACGCATAAAGGATATTTACGAGCGTATTACAAATGTAAAACACACAGTGTACACCTCCGGAGGGGACGAAGGCTGCGAATAGTTATGTAATTATTCATTAACATTGTGACCTGGCTCTGGCTTTGGTGGCAGTAATTTAACTAGGCTGGAGTGTGCATATCTGCTGTTAAAACGATTCCAGACGAAATGGATGTATGTTGTGTCTGCGGCGAGAGTACAAGAGAGACAGAGACAGACGGAGAGAGTGAGAGAAATAGAGACAGTGGCTGAAAGGGAGCGAGTGTGTTGAGCCATAAAGGACCAAATACAATTCTCTGCTTTGGAAGATCTAATGAATCAAATGTACTCAACTCAAGCACAAAGTGCTTCTGTACACCGAATAGACGTATCGTTAAAAGGCATCCCCGTCCCTCTTTCTCTCTCAAATTCTCATACACATTAATATTGTCGCTAGCTCGTTAATATTTTACAATGCCATTTTTTTTCACTATCCCTTTTGTCTCATTTAATGGAAAGCTGCAACACGGTGCAAGCCGTACGCCATTTACCTTAATATAGGCAAAGTCATTGTCACTACTTCGGAAATGTGATATTTGTACGTTCGTACGGATATTTATACATTAGTTCAGTATGTTCATTATGAACATATAAATATTTCTAGCAAATCATTGTTTTCCATTTTTTTTAGTAGACAGAAATACATTTCTAGGATGGACCAAATCATTATGGAATAATCTAAGCTATGGAGTTGCAAACTTGTAAAGTTTGTATGTTGATAGGGGTCTATAGACTACAATCAAATCGATGGAGCAGAGGATGAAAAAGAAGAAAGTATATTAGTCTAGGAAAAATATAATACTATTTATTCTGGATTTTATAACAGTTATTTTCATAAAAATTAATGCCACTATAACCAAAGTGTAATAAAATAAGTTTATATTACAAATCAATTGATATTGCTAACTTGCAAAGTTGGAATATTGTTATAGAGCCACAGGTTAAATTATGGCTAGTCTTTTAGTACATTTGTTTTGTTTATTTTTTATTGACTTAGATGAAATATTAAATATCATTTCTTACAAATTTATAATAAAAGCAAATTAATCTTCTGTCAGATTTCTACTCTATATGTATTTCATATTTCACTTAAAGACCTGAAAAAGTTTTGGCTTTAATGTATCGATATAAAAAAAAATATGTTTACTATTTGGAAACTTTCTGATCAATTCATGTTAATAAGTAATTAACACATTCATATGTTATGTAATACAATTTAGGCTTGGTGAAACTGTCTTAGATGACTTTTATTTGTTGTTTTATTTAAATAGAAGCATGTATTAATAACATATGCAAGATTGTACTAATATTTTTTACACATCATGTAAAACTCAGAAGATATAAAAATATTGGTTAGTTATCTTAAATACATTAATATTATTATTACCTAATGAATATATTACAATACTATTTTATTTCAACCCTTTTTGTCTTTTGATGCAATAAGGTTTAAG
Organism: Nicrophorus vespilloides; assembly: GCF_001412225.1. Taxonomy (NCBI): domain Eukaryota; kingdom Metazoa; phylum Arthropoda; class Insecta; order Coleoptera; family Silphidae; genus Nicrophorus; species Nicrophorus vespilloides. The sequence continues at coordinate 3,629 of NW_017096718.1, forward strand.
CTTTAAGACTCTTACCATCCTGAAGTTGCGCCACTTGGTACTGCAATACTTGCTCGAGGCTTTCACGAATTGCCCATTTATACATATCTGCATTCGCTGTTGGATAATTTGCCAGTGCAATTATCTGACCATTGAAGCGTTAAAATCGAACATGCAATTTGGGTATTGTTTTCCAACACGCGACATGCACATCATTTAATTATGAACACTTAGCACCGTCTTAACTTGTCGTTATCTAAACTTTGCAGTAGAATTCATAGAAACCTTGTGCGTTTTCGTTGATCACCATAGTTTATCAATGATGAGAAGAATTACGTAAGTGAAACTTTTCCAATGTATATTTATTGTATGGGATAATTTTATTTTATGTTCTGATGTTCCTTCATTTCTAAAAATTGTCTAATGTTATCCTAAGTTAATAAAGTTATTGTAGATACAATATTTCTCAAGATATGTTTGAATATTGTATAGAGTCCAGTTAACGTTCAAATTTATTATCTTTTTTTTATAGTAAATATTCATACTAACGTACTCGATGTTCATAGTTACGTACACTATTTTTATATGAACGTATATGATATTAATAGAGCAGTTAGAAACAATAAAAAATATAGTTTTTTTACTATGAATAAAAATCGATTGGCAAATCGATAAATATATGTATCTCATTAACTAGGTCTACCGCAGTTGCTAACGTACGTTAATTGGACGGTGATTTAATATAAAAATCTCTTCTTTCGTAGAAAATAATAGATACTAACGGACTCCATTAATTAGGTACACGATATTTATAGTAACGTACTCGATGTTCATCTTAACTAAAATAATACAGCAATCAGAAACAAAAAAAAAAATATTGATCAATACTATGAAAATAAACTATCGGCGTATCTGCAAATGAATGTATCTAATTAACTAGGCATTTTCAATTAAAATTAATTGAAAATAAAATGAAGAATTTTAAATTGAATTTAACAGTGGATGGGTTGGGCTGCGCGCGTTAAATGGAGCGACTGCAACGGAAAAGGTGGCCTCAGATATTTAGATTTATGCCTCTCCGTATTGGTATTGTAACTTTAAATTCAGTTACGGGAGGGGTGGCTCTCGAGAAATTCTCCTATAAATAAACCGGGGGAAAAAGGAATAAATCGTTTTATATTAAAAGAAGAAAGGAAAACGATCATTCCATTTTCAACGCGTAATAAATACAAGTCACATTCAAATAATATCTATAGTTCCTAAAATTAATATCTCGCATAGTTCGGTTTCGATCAGTCCGGATTATAGGTTTGAAAATTTCTAAATAAACTAAAATTTTATTGAAAAATAAAAATAATTTCTAAAGATCTCGATTAGTACGGTTTGAAACAGTGCGAGGTATTTCTGCACTATAATATATGTCTTAATAGGATTTATTAATAGTAATTTGTCCCAAAGGTTTTGTTCATAGGTTGTGTTAATGTAAGTAAACTTAGATTAGAAGACTTAAAATATATTACAAGAATAATTCGGTTTAAGATTGCGACAACCCTGGTACAACAAGGTACTTAATTAACGTTGAGTATAATCATGTACAAATACTCACGATGCATTGATAATAAAGGTAACCGAATACCTGATTTGATGTATCGGATAACACTGTTAATTCGTGTTATTCAAGAATCGATTGTATTTTAAGTTAGTTTCGGAAAGGTTATGGTGGAATAAGAAAATGTAATTTATGTTGTTGTTGAGTGAAAGAAGATTTGACATCACATATAACAAAACTATATAGTTTAATCCTCATATCACTTAGAATGGTTTGTCCACAGTATATCTAGAATATAATATGACAGTCAGGTGTACCAACTACCTGTAAGAATATAATGGTTCGTTCATAGTATATCTGGAATGTAACATGACTGTTAGATGTACCAACTACTAAGGTTATAATGAAATTTAATAATAGTACAGCAATACTTTGCATAGTCCGGATATGCCAATATTCCATACAGTTTGGAAACAGACTAATCGAGGAAATTTTCTAACCGGACTGTAGTGAATCGTAGACTAATCAAAGCCGCATTATTTGAGGTATTGTTGTATTTGCAATTCAGTTGTAATTATAGAAAATTATTATACTTTAAATAATAGCATTCTTAAACACAATTATTTTTAATGTCCCTGTCTAATTTTTAGTAAATATTCAGGTATTTTCTCATTTACAAAGCAGTTATCTTCGTCTACAAAGTAAAATTGCATGTAATATGCTTATTTTAGTAAATGTGTACTAATTACTATTCCTTTTTAATATATTTTAAAATGAAACTTCTAAAGGTAACTCCGACATGTCACGGATGAAAGCACAAGACCTTTCGCGACGGCCGCCTATAAATCGTAGTGTCACCTATAAATGAGAACCCCTTGAAACGCATCCGGAGTTCTTTAATATTCGCCATTCGCGGCCGTCGGGCTTTTATTTCAGAAAACTTGTTACTTAAGGCAAAAATTGAGTTAAATCTAAATGTGTGTAAAGATATATACACCGACGTTCGTAGTTGAAGATTCCGCACACGTTTCTGGTTTCTTAAAAGCTTTTGCACCAAACCACTTTTCGAATAATTGATATTCACCCTCGTACGACCACTTGAATTATTCTAGTCTATGATTACTCTATTACAGTTACAACATCCAAATCAATTACATCCTTTCATAAATGCACATGAAAATCACGTATCTTTTCATTGCTCCATAAGGAAAATTTGAAAACTTAACTTATAGGGCTATAATCGTTAAAGAGTAGTTCAAATATATTATGCAACCTATAAAAGTGCAGGTTAATGGCGACGTAAAGCGAATCATTATATAAAAGCCTATTTATACTTCATAAGGCAAGTATTAAATAGGCAAATAATTTTGAAATATTAAAGTACGAATCATTTTTTACATATTTCGTTTTGCTCTTCAAATGCAAGTAAATAACTAAAATAAATATAAATTAATTTAATGTTAAAATAAATGCATTCATTTTCATTATAATTGATATAATGATATAAGTGAAACTGAATTGACATATATACCAACATATAAATGGCATATTTAGAAAATGTATTAATTATCTAATTGATGCAAATATGAAGGTCGGCTCATAGTTCAGTTCAATTATAATTAAAAATCCATTATAATCGATCAAACATCGAAAGGGTACTAGAAAAAGGGACGAAGCAAATATAATTGCTTAAAGGCAGATTGCAAAGAAGAACTATTATAATTATATAATGTTAGGAATATTGTTGATGTTATTATATCTCGTAAAAAAATATAAACTAGTAGATGATTTTATGAAATAGAGAAGTTGACTCTAAATATTATTTATTTTTAAACAGTTGGTAAACAGTGATCTGTAAGTATAATGGACTACAACCTATATACATTCTAAGACCATGTAACCTTTTGCACAATGTGAGTTATCGATGTGTATAGCTTGAAACGTCGATTCATCATAGAACATGTGTCACGGTGACAGAACACGCTGCAATATTATAATGGACAATGTTTGGAATGCGTTTCCACGTAAATGCCTATCGATGCATGATTAAATATTTTCAAATTACCACATTTTTGCTGCAATTTGCAGATGTACCCATTAGTGAACAAATAAAAACATTTTTTAATGTTTGACAATAAAAAAGTAATAATGTAAATTCGAAACTTTTGAAGCAATTAAATCATGATTATTAATCTCAAATACTGGATTTTAATCTTATATATCTTCGGGATGTATTTTAATTAAGAAATATAGAAATTAAAGCATTTTTTAAAATAATAAATAATCAATTCTAGAATTCCTGTTGTAAAAAATGGTGATTATTATATTAATATTTCTATACATATTTTTAGTATTGGTTTAGTATTATTTAAGTTGGTATACAAAAAACTAAATGTTGGTACCAATACAAAGTGAGAAAAATTGCTATTAAAAACTATTGCAAATGTTTTTGATTATTTCTTATATAACACATTTGTGTCGTAATAAGTACTTGGAGGGAAATTTGAAAAATGATCAAATTTGACAACTTCAGCTATTGATTTGCACTTGATTAAAAAAAAACATAAAATTATAGTTCTTTTTTGGAGCTAAAAGAACTTGGTGGACATTAAAAGCTACCTAATAATTATGTGCTGAAAGAAATAACATTAGCTTGAGTCCAAATTTATCTGATAATTATGAAAATTATGAATATGACTAAGCAACTATACATTTTATAAGGTATATATAATATCTAAGGTATATAAGCAAAAGAAACAAGAAAATGTACAAACAAAATTGAGTTATAAGAAAAAAACTATAGTCATAAATATTATAAATCTCAAGATTCAGCAATGAAACATAACAATAATTAATAAAAATACTTACATATATAATTACATTAAAAAATCAGAAATTAAATATATTATTTTTTTAATTTTTTTTTTTGAATTCTACTTTCTATGAAATTCGACTTTCGTCAAAAGTTACCAAATCGTGCTACATTGTAAGTCGAAATGTAATTTACATTATTTTAAATTACGAATAAATAACTGATCATGTAGTGCATATAAAATTTGTATTGGTATACCTTTCTTGTAAATTTGCCAAATAAAATATTTGGTAATCGGTATATTGTATTAATTAGAATAAATTTAACAAATAAGAATAGTATGAACGCTTCTTTGTGTATGCTTCTTAAGTATTTAAACATTACTTAAAACAATACTTATTAAACATTATTTATTTCATTGAAGCGGTAACAAACTTAACATAACATTTATGATATATTAAATGTACCAAATTTATTTATATAAATTTATAATTGTTTTAATATTATTTTAATTCAAATAATTATAATCAATATTCAATTACTTGTGTAGTTTTATACCAATATACAGTCAACCCTCCTATAACGCGGTGAGTGCGCGCTATAAGAAACTCGGATTTAACCGTACAAACCAGGCTAATTCGTAGCGTGTTCTATGGAAACCGTCTACCGCGTTGTATGGAAACCGCGCTATATGGAACTCGGAATTAGTACAAATCACATCATTTGTACCGCGTTATATGGAGACCAATAAATACAAAAGACAAGATAAATTATAAATTATTTCTATTGAATTGAATTGAAGAGTTCATATAAGGATTGATAAAAAAATGAAACAAGAACTAATCTAAAAGACTGTTTTTCAACAAAAACAATGAAGACTTTTGTTTGTAATTATGTAATCTTTCAACACTCATCCTCGCTGACAGATATGAGTCGCCTAACTCGTCTTCTTTTAATGGGCAAAATGTCTTCATCACTTAGTTCATCTTCACATTAGTTTTCGATTGTAGCTTTTTTTTTCTAACTCCACTAAAACCTCTCTATAGGGAGCTAAGCAATTTCTTAACTCTCTTTTAAACTTTGCGCTGCGCGCCGTTGAACGATCAGTTTGAATGAAATGAAGTTCTAATTCTTTAGCCAAATTTAGACCTTTTTTCACATCTTGTAAATCGAGATTTGGCACCTATTCGTTTTCCTTATTTTCGTTTACCAATGCACTTGAGGTGGATGCATCAATTAATTCCATCAGTTCTTCCTCATTTAAAGTTTCTTCTCCGAGAACTAGTTCTCTTACATCCTGATGGTTTACTGCAAATTCTTCATCGCTTAAACGAGAAGCAATGTTTACTATGTCTGTAACTGGGAGTGAAATTGTAGAATCATCTTGTATTGCTTGAATTATTTGAGGTAAAAGCGTTGATGGTTTAATTTCCGCGCAAGCCGATGACTAGAGACATTCATAGGCTGCGCGGAAGGAACTTTTGGGATGCTGTTGAACGGAAACCGCGCTATAAGAGTACCGCGTTATAGGAGGGCTGTCGCAATTTCAGCTCCGCGTTATATGGAAACCGCGTTCTGAGAGTACCGCGTTATAGGAGGGTTGATTGTACCATAAATAAATATTTAATTTATAAAATATGAAATTATAAATATCCTAGTTTAAAAATAGCAATATAAAAAGTTTAAAATTGGAACAGGCATAACAAAATCAACTTGAAAGTAACAATTATTGATTGACTGTGAAACCGTAATGAATGTGACCAAAATGTGTTTTTGTGCTAATAAAAACCTATTATCTTTGTAAATAATCGGTTGTGAATAAATGTTGATTGGCAGAGATTGTGTCCTATATATCATGGATGTACTGAAATGCAGTAAAACAGATGGAAATTATGGTCCTATGTTTAGATTACGTGTGACAGATTTGCTGGAATCATTAAAACCCTGCATTTGGAATTGACGAACGCGGAGAGATGAAATGGATGACCATCAGTTCGTGAACCACACTTCATTTACTTGTTTACATGCGTTTCGGTATAATGAGGCCCGGGCATCCATCGAATCCGAATGCAATAACCTGAAAAGCCGATGGTCGTGAAAACCTTGCACTTTAAAGGGCACCGACGCGCCTATAGCCACGGAAAGGGAGCGCACAAAGTCATTTTGTTTACCCTTCCCATTATTATACTTTAATTACTGTCCTGCCTAACGCCCCCGTCATCCCAATCTGCCCCTCTTTGTTGCAGTAATTAAGCATGCAGAGCCGGCGGACATTCGCAAACACATTCATTATGGAATTGACACAAGAAGTGTCGCTGTTCATGATGCGGCATAAACGGCCTCTCTAATAAATCCCCAATTAATATTAATTTCCGTGCTGAATTTGCACGTGGATTTAGACCGGAAAACCGACTAATATTTATACCTCATTTTGAAAGCTGTTTTTTTATTTATAACATTTCATTTTAATGTACAAAAATACATAGAAAAACGAAAAACGAAAAACTATAAACCAAAACCTAATTAACAGTTTAATAAATTAAAAATGTACACGTAAATACTATATATTTTATTACTCAAAACATGAACAGGGTGAGCAAAATGTCACTTTACCATTTAAAAATTAAATAACTTTTTTACTTTTAATTATTTAATAATTTTATTTTTAACATTAAACATCTCGATATTTTTTTTTTGGTCTAAACATGAAAGATATATTTTAAATGACACCCATTTTCCTATATACAAAGACGGGAAAAGTGAATACCGGCTAAAATATGGTCAAATATTAAGTTTCCTGTGATTGAGAACCTAGAATATGGTGGCAGCAAGATGGGGTAACTTCTCACTAAGCCGAAGAGTCCATGCAGATGTTAACAAAAAGAAAGAATAATTTCCAGAAATGCGGAGTTTCGTTAACCGTTACATTACCCTGATCTGTGGACCCAGATTTCTTTTTATGGGAATATTTGAAACAGCGAGTGCTTGTTAAACAAGCCTGGGACTCTTATTGAACAGAAGGACAATATTCGTCAGGAAATTCGAATAATAGAGTCACTTACTTGCAGTAAAATTATTTGAAGATCAATTAAATTTTAAATTTAATTACGTTCAACCGAATGAAAATTTAATTAAATCATATGTACATCAAATTGACGAAATCTATAAAAAAAAACTGACAAATTTTCATTTTCGTGGTAAGTGTAAAAGGTTATAGTATAATCTAATGTTAAAATCTATTTGAAATTATATCATCCAATTACAGAAAGCAAATATTTTAAAAATATTATAGAAAGTGGCGGCTGATGACAATACAAACACATTTGTTTCTATTGTAGTCATGGACTAAAAACTATACTTATTTTTTTTAATATAAATATCGGGCCTCTCTGGGGGCATGCCTCCAACCATTCCCCTTTTATGGTTGTTCTCAGATCACTTGTCCACTAAAACTGTTTGGAGGCTGCAGTAAGGGTGTTGTTGGTTCTTATCAACTTAACAATAAAATATGTATTCTTGAATTCTAATTGAAATAGTTTTTCGTTGATAAGTAGCCTTTCCGTTTTGCAGACCCATGCTATGCATTAGGTGCACCATTGCTAGATATACAAATATAGATGGAGCCTGTCACTACGATTACAGTTATATTACTTAAAAAAAAGTGCATCAAAATTTATATTGAACTTAATAATATATTTTAATTAATATTAAGTAAATTGATAAGATATATTCATGATACAATATTTACAGTAAAAAATACTTTAACTGTTGAATTGTAATAAATTTCATTAATTGTAATATATTAACTATTTTTGTAAGTATTTGGCTCGAATTGGAAATAATCATTGGACCAAACACACAAAAAGATAAACTGAAAAACCAGTATTTTAAATACTTATCTACCTGCAAAAGGACGAGGAAACCTATATAATAACCAGTACGTCATAAATGTAAAGTGCAGTGTTATCTCAAAGGTAAAGCGAACGTCAGGTACGGATTAAGTTGGTCGATCCCGAGAAGTGCATATTGTTCGCCCTGTAAATATCCGCATCCCCCTTAAGAAAGTAAATTTTCGTTAGGTTTTATTCTTTAGTAAGGGAAGCATTGCGATTTGCGAGTCCGACCTCAATGGCTTATGGAGGTGTACAATTTATCACGTTCGCTCTTTATCTGCCTATTCCTGGTGCCAATGTCTGGGAATGTAGACGATAATAGGGAGCTTGCAAAGTGGACTACTTTGTTCTCTTTGTGGTAAAAACACATACATTTTGTTCCAAGAATTCAAACAGATTTTTTTCAAAGTTTTATTTTCTTTACTACACCAATGATCTATATGGAATTATTGGAATTACTATGAAACTATGTAATATGGAATATAATTTGAATTACTTTTTAAACATAATAATAAATGTTTTGAGAAAATACTCGAATATTCATTTGCAATTTTATGTAAAGCTTTAAGGAAAGTCTATTATAAACTACTCCAATGGGGAAAAGGGAAACTTTATTATCTATATTGTTAATTGAAACTTTAATAATACAATATGGAAATTGTAGTTGTATCAGCAACAACTGTAATAACCAAAGACAATAATGATATTGATAATTGCAACATCTTTAACTTTTTATACTGTTATTTTTCTGCGTTTTCAAATATACTGAAACATAAACATTTGAACAAAAATGTTATAACAAAATAGAATATTTCAAAAATATTAAAATAAAACAAAGTTTATTGTAGTTCTTTTAAAATATATTTAATTGAATTAGATTTTATTAAATAATTACTTTTATTAGCAATTTCAAAAGTATATGATTAAAACATTTAATTAAATAAATATTGTTATGCAATAAATGTAGAAAGATACTTCGTTCCAACAATATGATTATTTATAACTTGAAAAAAAAAACTTTATATATGATTCAATAATCGTTTTTAAAAATAGTTAACAAAAAAAAAGTTGCAGTAAATCGATAAAATGAAATCGCATTTCGTCTGATTTACGCATTTGCAAAAGTGTTAATGTTTGTATTCGGTGCAAAATGTGATTAATGTTAATGGGATAATATCAAAATGCCTGACTTCACCAGGAAGGCACGCATTTATTAGGGGTTTGTTAACAACAAACACCGAATTCATACAATGTTTTTTGTCGTTGTTGTTGTTATGCAGCCGTTGCAGTCGGTTTTACGCAATTGTTTTACGAATCAGCGAAAATTTCCATACGGGCATGCATAAATTTCAGTGTAAATAATTCGATGCAGCTGAAAATGTCGTTCCATGGTCCGCCTCTATATGTATAGTTCAACTTGTTTTTTTTTTTCTACCCTCCACGTATTTACTTCTATTTCGGTAGTTTTGCAGTGGAATTTCGGTTCGGCGATGTTTTATTGCCGTGGGGGAATGGTGGGGGTCGTGCTGTAAAATTTTTTTGGAGTGAGGGCGGCGGTGTTTGGCGCTGCGTCCCATCCCTCGAAATGTATATAAGGATGTCCCTTGGAAAGTGGTAGAAACATTCGCAACAAGTGTTTTCAGTGATCACAGTCAAAGAGAGTAGAGTAGAGCAGAGCAGAAGAGCGGAAAACCCACCCCTCATTTTAAGGACGAACGGTTCATGTAAGTGAAGCTTCTCATTATTTTATTACCTGCACATTATTTCACGGCTCGAATTTAATTAGAGCCGGAATTTCGACGTGCAATTAGGATGTAGTCGAGACCTCCATTTTCCACACCCTTGGCGCGAAGAGCGCTCAATTATCAAGTGAATCCGAAAACTGCGGATGTTCCCTTTCTTTAATGGAAAAGCGCTCAGATCAAATGAGCTTTTATTGTTTAACGGTTTTGCGACGACAAAAGGTCTGTTGTATCCGCTGAAAAAAGCGCTACAAGGATTAAAAGCAGTAAGGAGTTTGAAGCTCGCTGGTTTTATCTGCGGTAGTTGTTTTCGTCGCGCAGTAACAAGTATGTTTTAATATACTAAAGATGCATACAAATAATTATTAAAATATTCAAAGTCATATTCTTTTTATATGCAATTTAAAAGTATATCAAAAAAAGTACTTGAAATTTAGTTTTTTTTAATCTGAATATAAATATAATAAAAAAATCACAGGATGTTTTTATGTAAAATATAACATCTAAGTTTTTATTTCAAGTAAATTTATATTATATCAAATTTTTTTTTGGCAAATAAATCACTTTTTTTGTGAAACGTGTTACAAATATTCTTATAAAAACAGAATATAACTAAAATATAACTAATATATTTTACATTATTATACTTAATTATAGTCGTTTTGTGAAAAGCAAGTGAATATTATAAATAATGAAAACCATGAAAAAAAGTAATATTATTTGGATAAAATTCTTTAAGATGAAAATCACGATAAATTAATTATATTGAAAATTGAAGCTGTAAATCCTTTACTAATTATTATATTTGGATGAAAAAAAATTTACAAATTGAAAATTAAAATAAATTGAGTATTATAAATCATATTTTTTAGTTTTCATGAGATAACAGAAAAGATATAACATATTTAATATTTTAATTTTATATTTCAATATTAATAATATTTTTAAGGAGTCGTATTTATACCTAAACTCTTATAAAACTGTATTTTTTAGGTAATCTTAATATATTTTTATTAAATTTTTACTGTAGTTATCGCTTCGTGCAAGTCATTTCAGGCTTGGTAATGCAGAAATTAACTGAAAACAAATTCTCTTGTGTGCAGGATGGTGCTCAAACATGCCGTTATTGTTATCCTCTCCGCGTTGGTATCGTACGTCTGCGGGTCGCAGGCTCTACCAACATCCGATGCACCGATCGAACATCCTCAGCCAGTTTATCTGCCGCAGGATAATTACGTCCCGCACGCCACTTATCCCTATTCAGACACATATCCTGGCGCGTATGATGGTTATCTTGTTCCCGCTGGAAGCATGCAGTATCCCTATACGTCGGATATATACTCAACATCCTTGGAGCCTAAAGCTCAGGTAAGTCAATGAATGCACATTATCTACAGCATACTGAAAGCATTCACACTATCATTAACAAAAGTGTCTGAAAGTCGTTAAATAGTAAAGTTGCTAGAACTTCAATAATATAAGACTTGATATAATTTATAATACAATTTAATTAGCGAAAATTATTAGTTAGGATTATAAAGTATTTCTCATCAAAACCTATTTTGTAATGTAACAATTAACAAAAAAGTATGAAAATAATATTATTTTGTTAATTGTTACATTTTATTACCGCACAGTGCGGATTCACTATAATCCGCTTTGAAAATTTTAAAACTAAATTTTATTTAGACTATAATTAAACCGGACTATGCGAGGTTTTGTGGTATTTATCATTTAACAAATTTTCATTAACAGATGAAAATGTTATAATAGTATTTTGACAGATGTTTGAAAGATGGCGTTTTGATGTGTTCTAAGTAATTTTCCGATTTAAGCTCCCGCCGGAAGAAAATTAAAAAAAAAATAGTAGAGACAACGTAATCGTTTTCGGGGTTTTTGAAATAATTAACGCTGTTGGGATTAATTAAACGGATCCCGCGGGACGTCGTCGGCGGAAAATCCCCTCGTCATCGTCGGGTTGGTGAAATGAAGTTTTCCTTGCCGTTTAATTCAATTACCGGGTGGAATAAATTGGAGCCGTTAATAATATTTAAGGTGTTCGCGTTTATATTTTCAGTCGGCGCTGCAGGTCGCCTTCAGGGCTTTCGCGAGGTTGGGTCTCTTCCTCATGGGTGGAGTAGCTTTGCTGGTAGTCGGTGGACTCTTTACTACCGTCGTATGCTCTTTGACCCCGTTCTGCACCATAACCTTCGCCGGATTCAACAACATCAACAAGGAGACGGTTAGATCTTTGGTTAATCCGGATTCATTGTCCTCAGCTGCGAACTTTGTGCAGAACGCAATTGGAAAGTATCAACGTTTGCAAAAAGCAGCCGGAAACCAATAATATTTAAATAATTAATACATTTTTTTAATTTTTCTTTCAAGTATATTTGTTTTTTTTTATATGGAGAGAATAAGACTGTTTTGTATAAATTAGATGTTTATATATATTTTTCTTCTTCTGTATTTTTAAGATCCACTTAGTATTACTTTGCGAACTTTGTGCAGGACGCAATTGGAAAATATCAACTTTTACAAAGATGATCTAGAAACCAATAATATGTATATCATTAATGTAGATTTTTTACTTTTTTTTCATGTGTATTTGTTTTCTATATGGAGAGACCAAGACTGTTTTGTATAAATTAGATGTTTATATATATATTTCTTCTTCAGTATTTTTAAGATCCACTTAGTATTACTTGGTATTTATATTACACGTGACGGTTAGATCTTTGTTTAATTCGGATTCATAGTCGGCAGTTGCGAACTTTGTGTAGGACGCAATTGGAAAATATCAACGTTTTGCAAAGATCAACTAGAAACCAATAATATTTCTATCATTAATGATTTTTTTTATTTTTCTTTCATGTATATTTGTTTTTTTTTTGTATGGAGAGACCAAGACTGCTTTTTATAAATTAGATGCTTATATATTTTTCTTCTTCAGTATTTTTAAGATTCACTTAGTATTACTTGGTATTTATATTACACGTGACGATTAGATCTTTGTTTATTTCGAATTCATAGTCGGCAGTTGCGAACTTTCTGCAGGACGTAATTGGAAAATATCAACGTTTTTCAAAGATCAATTAGAAACCAATCATATATATATATCTTTAATGTAGATTTTTTTTTTTTCATGTATATTTTATTTTTATATGGAGAGACCAAGACTGTTTTGTATAAATTAGATGTTTATATATATTTTTCTTCTTCAGTATTTTTAAGATCCACTTAGTATTACTCGGTATTTATTTTACACGTGGCAGTTAGATCTTTGTTTAATTAGAATTCATAGTCGGCAGTTACGAACTTTGTGCAGGACGCAATTTGAAAATATCAAAGTTTTGCAAAGATCAACTAGAAACCAATAATATTTCTATAATTAATGTATTTTTTTAAAATTTTCTTTCATGTATATTTGTTTTTTTTTTATATGGAGAGAACAAGACTGTTTTGTATAAATTAGATGCTTATATATATTTAACTTCTTCAGTATTTTTAAGATCCACTTAGTATTACTTGGTATTTATATTATACGTGACGGTTAGATCTTTGTTTAATCCGGATTCATAGTCGGCAGTTGCGAACTTTGTGCAGGATGCAATTGGAAAATATCAAAGTTTGCAAAGATCAACCGGAAACTAATAATATGTAGATCATTTTTTTTTCATGTATATCTGTTTTTTTATGGAGAGACCAAGACTGTTTTGTATAAATTAGATGATTATAAATATTATTCTTCTTCAGTATTTTTAAGATCAACTTAGTATTACTTAATGATATTTCTATTACATTTAATTACGTATTTTTCTTCTACAAATTATTGTTAATGTATCAATTATAATTAATATTTTCAAGCCAATTATATCTCTATCTACATTATATTAAAAAGTAATATATAATAAAGTAATTTAACTAATATGTACAAAAAAGTGTGTTTGATACTCTGTTTTAACTCTTTGAATTTTTACATAAGTGAATCAGACAATTACGTCAACTGAATCAACATTGGATGGAATTGCCTATCAAGAATAATCCTTTGACATACTAACCAAATTAAGAGATAATTTCTCTTTTGTGTACATTTTCTAGAAAATTATAATAATGCCCCACTAGGCATGTTCAAAATGTGTAACATCATCCCTTAAAGAGTTAAATAAAAAGAAATGACAAACATGCTCTATTATTCATCACTAAATTTAATCCAGTGAGCATTTGTGTGTTGTTATCTAGTTACCAATAATATTTGAAATGAATATTCCTTAGCTTAATCATGCATACCAACAACCTAATCAATGAAATTAGAATCTTAACTAAACTACAAAGTTTAGAGAAGAGCTTCTCCAAAAATGATTGGTAAGTGAAGTTTTAATTAAGCTTTCTAATTAAATTTATATCACAAAGCATGAGGTTTTATAAAAATACAATTTACTCTAAAATATTTTAGTATTATTTGGATAGTTCAAAAATAACCATATTAATTCTGACAAATTCACTTAAAACATTATTTATTAAATTAATGTATGTTTTGTATTACAAAAAGACATTTTTAAGGTAATCTGTAATTTTTTATTGTTTTCTTTTTAAAATTACTAAACGAAATATTTGTAGAGATAATTTTATTGTTAAGCTCAGGGGTTTCCAAACAACACGTTGCAAAAATGCTAATATATAGGGCGCCGCCAAACAAAAAAGTTTGGGAACCCTTGGTTTAGCTTATAAAATAAAAAAAGAACAAATATTTTACATGCAATGGACGTGTAATTAGTAAAAATTTATATTTTATTTTATATAATTTTATATTTATATTTCGGTTACATAAATATAATTAGAATTTCTTGTTAAAGAAGAGTATCTTGTCTCCTCATTATAAAAATAAAATTCTTTATATTGTATTTTATTTTATGGTTGTTTTAATATAAACTGTTATCATGAAATTCTGAAATACATTTTAAAATTTCTCAACTATACAATATATATTTACAGATTTTGTTATATAGGGTTTCCTCGGCGCTGCAGTAACTGGACTTGGTTAGTACAACCCTGGGTTCATCAATCGTAGGTGAAAGGATTGTTTTCTCAAGTAGAGGGCGCAAATATTTGGCACCTTTAATTATCTAAGACAGGGGCGCGAATTAGTAATTGATTCAGATGTAGATTTCCTTGCTGCGCTCCACAAAATGTGCGTTTTATTTTTATAATCAATTACCTATTTACTTAAGAGATTTTCTTTGGTGCGAAAGATAATAGCATTCAAGTATAATTATGGAAACTTATAAGACGTGACCTAAAGTAGCACAAGGGTTGACAAACGAATCTATATGAATCTTAAGGAATATACTTTTCATTCTCAATGTTTGCCCACATTTATGTTCACTTTATTTGTACGTTATAAAAACAAAACAAATTGCCTTAAAGTTGTGACAACTGTCATTATAATTAATTATTAAATAATCTAAGCACTATGAGAGCATTTAATATTGATATACTCTTTAGAATTGTATGATTATTGATGTTTATTCATAGATGTAAATAGCAGTTGATTATTGATGCTACCTGTATTGCGTATGGCCTCGCCCTGCTCGTTCCAGGATTAAGGTATTTACTTCGTCTCAATGCATATTCAGTGTTCGCTGAACCCTTTAATAAATTAATAACATAAAAATCTGCGTTGCAAATGCCGGATGGGACGAGGAGCGTTTATTAAATCAAGGTAGGGTACAGCATATCTTTGCAGTCAGTTATTAACGAGAGAGAGAGATGGTATTCACTTTCGTGACAGGTGAGGAACGGATGGCCTGTTTGTTTTCCACTAGGGGGTGGTTTGGTGTATTTGGGGGTGGTTACTCCTTCTGAGCTGATCGACGAAGTCGAAGTGTATTCCGTGCGTGCGCGAGTTGTAGGTTATGATTTTAACCGCCACAACGAGCGGTCGGCGTCGCGACGCCCGCTTTAGTTTGCTGCCGGACGCGACGCGTGTATCTACGCCGCCCCCGAGTGCCTGTGTCATGTGCTTTCTTCCTCCGCGATCGTTCGACTTGGATTAAACTTCAACTGACATTGTATTGCCGCACTTCCGGATCCTCAACTTCGACTTCCGGTGAGTCTCACAGAATCCTCACGATTGATTATTAATAACCACCATCGATTTCACATTAAAATGCAATTTGGATTCATGGTCATCATCAATTTTATCTTCGACTCAACAGATTATGTTACAACAGCGTGGCAGATAGATTAATACTAATTGCTTCATATCAGAGCTGGTGATCGTATCAAACCCACTACTCATTACGAGATACTAACCAAGTTACTTTTATAAGAAATTATTACAATAATTTTCTCATAAATAATTCATATCATTAATTTTTTTTTATAAACAATATTTTGTTAAGTAAATATTTGTAAAATGAGAACTATTGATTCATATGCAAATAATTTGTTCTAGTATTTTCATAGATAATTCAATATTTATCTAAACACAAATTCGTAAAATGAATATTCGTAACATGAAGACTAGTACAGATTTTTGAGCAAGTAATTGGTAAGATTTTCATAAAAATATTATATTTAACATTTTCAAACAAAATAACTTCTGCATCTACTTATTAATAACATTTTCCATATGTATCACAGTACAATAAACATAAACTATCCTTCCTATAGTTATTTTATAAAATAGAATAGTCGTAAAGTCGTAAATTATTTCAGTAATTGTCAAAATAATCTGAAAGAATTGTATAAATGAACTAGTTATTATTTCGTAAAGTGGATATATTTGTAAATCGAAAACTAGTACAGAAGCGTAAAACAAAAAAAATATACTTGATCAAAAAATTATGTTACCATTAAAACAATCATACAAGTAAATAAAATTATTTCGTAAAGTGAAATTTGTTCATGTTTGTAGATTTTTTATAAAACTTCATATGAACATTTTCAATATTTCAAAATAAAAAAACTATGCATGTAATTTCATAATCGAATCATAATTTTGTGAAGTGGATATTTTTGTGTAAAGTAAGAACTTCTATAAATAACTTGTTCTAATCATTATCAATACATTTTTGTCAGTATTTAAAAAAAGACATAAAAATATTACATAAGATTTTTCCAATTATTTTTTTGTAAAATTGTTACTCGTAAAGTAAGTATTTCTGTATATGTTTATACAAGTACTTAATAATATTTTTCTAAATTTTATTGATAAATTATAAAGAAATAACTAATACAAAAATTTGTATAATTAATATAGGTTAAAATTTTCAATATTTAAAAAAAACTCTTTTAAACCATCAAATAATTAGTTGTTAAACAAGTAAGGTGTACAAGTACTTATCATAAATTAACTTCACTCCTTAAAAACAAACTTTAACGATTTGAAACCGGACAAATCGAGGACATTAAGACCGCATAAAAATATAAATAAAATAACCGCACTATACGAGATTTTGTAGTATTTGTAGATAAATGTATGCTAACATTTACAATAATTTGCGCAAAACTAATTCACATAAAATTACTAAATATATAATTTATATCGTAAAGTAAATATTCGTAAAATCAGTACTCTTTTAGAAACATTGACCTGCTTTGGATACTACGAGAAATTAAAAATTCCCTTTCTCAAAAAATTACACGTATATGCAGAAAGAAAAAAAGCGCGTATGATAATCGTATTATTCGTGTGGAGGATGGAAAAAGGGGAGGAATTACATTATTTAGGGTAGAAAAGAAAAGCTGCACGAATGTAGTACGCTGTTGGCGTGACACATGCATTGCCGTAATAAATCCTTGCTCTGATAAAAAGGTGGCCATCATCAAGGAAACTACACTTGGACAACATAAGTAACATCCCTAATAGCAAAAACCATATGTACACCGCACCTGAATTATTTAATCCTTCCGTTGTCCTGAACATCTACACTTATATTAATAAGTTGTGTATGAAAAACGTGCACGCGCGTTGCAGCAGTAACGGAAAAACCTCATTCCTTGCTGAAATCTTCACTAATTTAACTGAGTGTGAACAAGCTGAATAAGTTTTAAAAAAATGTTGCGTTACTTGTAACTGAAGGACGTCCTCTCTTGCCAATTCGCATTCGCCAAAACGTCCTTGCGTATTAATTTCGCTATTTATTCAACCTTCCGAACATTTCCTCCATGCAATTTTAATGCAAACACGGCGTGCAGACAACCCTAAACGAGCGCTTATTTGTAGCGTGTTTGTTAACTTCCACCATTTGATTAAACTACCAACGAAACAAAGACTGTATTTATTTATGATTGGATTGTAGGTCATTTTAAGTACGTTTAATTCAAACCCTTTTAATAATATTAATTTCTGAATATTCTGATATTTCTGATATTTTTTAACAAAAATAATATATTTTATTTCCATTTTAAATCATTATACAGCATAGTCCGGCTTCGATCAGTCCGAATTCACTATATTCGGTTTTAAAAATAAATTGAATTTTAATTGAGCAAAATAAATTTAAAACAATTATTACATACAAATATTTTTTGTATACATTAATGATCGCTTTGAACAAGTCACTTTTTATGTGTTTTTGTATACCTCGGCCCGGGTTCAAACAGTCCGGGATATTCACAAAACCGAATTATGCGAGGTGTTGTATTTTTTTATTGTACACTTTTTGTTACATATAATTCCGGTTTGGTTCGGAAAGCAATGCAGCTAGTTCAACAGTCGAGCGCAATTGAGATTCGTGCTCTGATGTTTATTCAATAGAGTTGGTATACATCAACCAATATCAGTTTGTATCCAATTAAGCAGATGAACTAGAAATAAACGTGAAGTTTACGTGAAACGTAATGCTTAGATCAAGCAAAATCTCAATGAATGAAATATAGATTTATTAAGTAAACAGTTATACAATTACAATATTTGTTGTATACTAATTATAAATTTAATTAATTGAAACAAATATTAAATAATCATAAATAATTTACAACAAAAAATTGATTAAATAATCATAAATCATTGATAAATCTAAAAACAAGTAAAAATATAGAAATTATTGATTATATTTTAGTAAATATTTCATGATTCAAAATATCGAAAACCTTTTTGGAGCAAAGACCCATGTCAAGCTGTTTTCTGTATAAAAATAGTCTAACGGAGCCGCATGTTCACATCAAAAGAGCCGCAGATTGTAGACTTCTAATCTAAACCAATTGAAATATCTTTCTAAGATGAACAAATTAAATGGAATTATTTAAGTTATTATGAAAAACAAAACAACATTTGTCAAATGTTAATTACTTATTTATATGTAAGCTATAGAAGACTGAAAAATAATTATAATTAACAAACAAACATCTAAATTAATTGTAAAACAAAAATGAACACCAGTTAATTAAAATATGTTATTAAATTGTATACATAAAAAATAATGATTTAATTAAAATTTTGTGAACGTAATTGGTGTTATAACCTTCCCACTCCAAAAGTTATTGTCTTTTTTTTCTCTATAATTCGGACAAAACATCGAGTGCACAAAATAATTGTCTGCAGTTCAATTATACTTTTAACAACGCAAAATTCATCCACTGCATTGTTCACAATAATGAGCATTATAAATTAATTTATTAATTAAGCTGGGTTTTAATTAAAGCTTATAAATTTCGGAACTGGATATGCGCGTGCAAATTAAAAAAAATATAATATTAAATAGAAGAGTAAACGAATTGTATGGAATGAGGAGGGTAAAAATGGATATAGTTCAATATAACAAACAAGTATTTCGCTAATTATGCAGTTGCTGTGTTTACATTATCGTTATCCTCTTTCAGTTCTCATCAGTTAATTATGATTGGTAAATATGCTGTGAGTGCATGATTTGATTGTTGTTTTGTATCTGTTTATTTTATATTTTGTTAGATTGATTAATGCGTTAATTTAATTATATAAAATTTTAAGTTTAATTATTTTAATTAGTAAATAGGAAATTATTGTCACTAGTTATTAACGATAAATATTAATGTAAGTACTTTAAAATTACTAAATTACTTTTTAGTATTATGTATAGTATGGAATACTTAAAAAATATTGATTTAATTCAGAATTTCCCAAAGCATTTGTGCACAAAAAACTGTAACTGAAAATCAAAATTTAGTAAAGATATTACAATCATGTCTAAACTGAAGGGTCTATATCGAAATCCCTACAACATAAATACCGACAATCGAAATCTCGACATTCGAAATCCCGACAGTATGAAATTCTCGACAACCATAATCCCGATAGTATCAAAATCCGGAGAACCCTAATGTCATCAATATTAAAATCCTTTACGAAGTAAATTAGTATTATTACAAGGTGGGACTTGTGATTAGGAGTAGGCCTTTGTTTATAATGATGATTAAACGTATTCGAGATTTAGAATGTCGGGATTTTGATTGTCAGCATTTCGATTGCCATTGTAAACTAACTTGTAGAATATATTAAAAAAAGCGATTTGGCTCAAATTGTGTCCAAACAATAGAAACTGAAATATGTGTTACAATATAAATTTAGGATTTATAACAATAACTCGTTTAGTCCAAAAAAAAAATGGCATCATTGATATCCTGAATATATTTTGTACTTATTGTTGCCGGGATTTTGAATGTTGGGATTTTCATTGTCGGGATTTCGATTGCCACCGTAAACTAACTTGTAGAATGTAAATTTAAGATTTATAGCAATAACTCGTTTAGTCAGAAATATCTTCAACATTTTTTGCACTTTAAAAATAATTTCAATACAAATTGAAGCAATTGAAATGTTTTTATTATTATTGACAAAAAATACTTAAAAATGCAACAAGAAAAAAACAGTAATAAATGCCAATATTTTCATTTAACTAAATTTTGATTGGGTTTAAGTTAGAATATATATTTAATTTTTGTTACAATACTCACGTAATACAATAAATATTTTTATTCAAAAACAATCACAAAACAAAAATATCTACTGCAAAGTAAAAATAATAATATCATAATAGTTTTGAAACATTGTACAGTTAATTCAAAATTGGGTCTAATTTGTAGTAAAATATCGTGAACACTGTTGAAAAAATGATAGATTTTGCAGAATGTGACAGATCTACAAAAAGATATGTATAATATTCCTTTCTTCGGAAAAATATCAAGACTGCCATCTTGTGTCATATTTGGAAACTGATGAAAAAAAAGTTGGCAATTTTACTGTGACAGAACTACAAAAAAATATGTTGGGTCAAGTGACCCACCTTTTCTTCGGAAAAAATACTAAGAGTTTAATTTTGTTTTATTTGTTTCAATTACATTTAATTATGTTTAATTTATTATATTTCATTTTATAGTAAGTTTTATATAAATCTATAATTACAAAACTAATATATATGTTTAAGCCTGCAAACATAAAACATTATTAAATGTCGCAGATTATTATTAAAATTTTTGCCTTCCTCCACTTTTACATGTAATAAGTAAATTTTGTTGTAGTCTATGTAGCACGTATTTGATTAAAGCCTTTGGAAAATTAGGATTTATGTATTGAAAGATTATACGTTAAGTACGCTAAACCGAATTGAGGACGTGCGATTTATTTTGATTGTCAAAGGTGAATGAATTGCCCCAAGCGCACATAAATTTATAAAAAAAAGTATACGGAAAATATCACCTGCATATGTGTCAATTTTTATAAATCCTTCACAAGATTTTGACATTTCGATCACCCTAATATGGTTGTATCACAATAAATATGGAATTCTTTAAATCTTTAAATGTGAAAGTAAAAATAAAATTAAGGAAAAATATTTTAACAAATTGTAAATGTTATTTTTATTGTTGTATTAATTTGATTTATAATTATAATCTTTTTTTTTAGTATAAAATATTTTTAATTTTTAACGAATGTTAATTGCATAGTTTGCTTCTATCAATCCTGTTTAAAACCGTACTAATGGAATTTTGACTATATAAAGGGAAACATATTATGTTTAAATAAATAATTTCGTGTACTATTTTTTTTAGAATTTATTGTTAATTAAAATTTAGTTTGTTTAGAAAGCGTACTATACTGTAACCTAATTGACCGAGGCCGCACTATGCGAAGTATCGCTGTACTTAATAAATTACAATTCTTCTTAATAAATAATTCAAAATATTATTCAAATAAATAATTGATACAAGATTAAAAAACGTGATTTTCCAAATAAATTATAATTAATAAATAGTTATTATATCAATGTAAATCATTCATATATTTAACGAGACTTTTCATTTTATACCAAAGCTACAATATTAAATATTATTGCAAATTCACATTTTAATAAATAAAATAAATATTTTATGCTGAAATTATTCTATCCAATATGTTGTTAAATTGAAATGGATGTTTATGTTTATATTAATTTGAAAATTTCGAATGAAAATAGCTAAAACAACACAATAACATCGAAACAGTGTATAAACAAATAATTATTTACACAAAAACCTTTGACCCATGAGTATGTTTTGGTATTATTCATATTTATTTTTTTTTAATTTTATATGGCGTTATAAAATTTGACATAAACAATGATGAAATTAATGTCTGGTGACTGGTGGAGGCGCCGGGTAATATAATTTGCGTTTGTCCTTAAAAGCAACCGCGCGTGATGTTTTTTAAAATTAATTTTATATTCATATATTATTTATCATGCATGATTCATAATTATTAAAGTTTTAAAAACAATATTAAATATTTATAAATTTATTAACGCAATGTCTCCTTTATATATATATACACATAATTCAGAAACTTATTTTTATCAAAATAATAATTCGTTTCCATGACAAAACAGAAAATGTCAAAATAGAACACGGTAAAACAGAATAATGAGAAAAAATATTTAATTTTTAAATGTATTGTTTTTAATAATGGAACGAGCACAAAATGATATTTTGATTTGTCCTCTTATGTTTTATCGTCTTCTGTTTGTTTAAATCAGCTTGAGCTTCAGTTAAGAATTATTAATAATTGTAATGAAATAAATGGTTTCGGCTTTCGAGAAACTTTTAGTAACAAATTATGCATTATAATTAAGGTTTTACTGTAATTACATGTGTAATGTAAAATATATACAGTGGAACCTCGCTTAACGAGCATAATCCGTTCCAAAATTTCCGGATTTTTAATCTTATAGTGAAATACTCGTATAGTGAAACAGTTTTCCCCATATAAAGTAATGTAAAATACGATAATACGTTCCATACCGGAACAAAAAATAAGTTTAGAAATATGTGTGATCCGAAGTTTTGAAAATGATGGACTGCCACATCTGGGACTTCTCTTCTCCTCATCACTTGTTATGCGAAATGTCGCTCGTTAATCGAATCATTTTTTTTATAATTCATTTCGTTAAGTAAATTGTTCATTGTGAGAGGTGCTCGTTAAGCGAGGTTCCATAGTATTTGTAAACATAATATGGTGGACGCGCCTGGTAATTCATTTACAAAAAATCCTATAAAATTATTCTTAAATAATAAATATGTTAAGTAAAAAATACCATATTTTAAGCAATATTGTACATTCATATATAAAACAAAGAAATCTATACAAGAATAGAAATAATTTCATAAATCCTAAATTTTTATAAATTTATTTTTATCCAAATGTATAAAGAAAATGCTACTTATTTCTATAATCGTAATGTTTATTAGCCAATTAGATTGAATTGTAGCAATTAAAATGAACTAGGAAAAAATAAAAAAACTAAATGGACTATTTTTTTTTTTTGATATTGTAACATTTAGTAAAATAATCATAAACATGCACCATAGTTTTCAGAAAGAAATCGATACAACAATAGAAAGAATTTCATAAATCCTAAATTTTTATAAATTTATTTTTATCCAAATATATTAAGAAATTGCTACTTATTCTTATAATCGTAATGTTTATTAGCCAATTAGATTGAATTGTAGCAATTAAAATAAACTAGGAAAAAATAAAAAAACTAAATGGACAATTATTTTTTTTTTTGATATTGTAACATTTAGTAAAATAATCATAAACATGCACCATAGTTTTCGATTTACACAGTTTTACATTCAAAAGTTACAATATCGATTTATACGTTTTTCTCACTGTGTAAATCGGGGGATAGTTGTATTCAAAATGTAGTATATTTTATAGTTAATATTATTTTATTGTTCACGAATTTTTGGAAAATAATTTACTAAATTTGTTTCTAGTCATAAATCATGTATACATTGATGTATGACCCGTCATATATTCGGTTTTTAGTTTTCATATTTTAATATTTATGCATTATTTGCGATTAAAAAATATATTTTCAGACATCACCAAACAAATACAAATAATAATTTTAGTAAAGTAATTAATTATAATCTACTGATTATGTAATTATTTTTATTCAATAAATGAGAAATATACCAATTACCTAATATTATGACAAAAATAAAAAAAAAACATTAGGAAGAAATTAATAGAGAGAATAGAGCACACCAAATATCTATATCATTTATTTATTTGTATTTTTATTTGAATATTTTTTGGTCGATGTCCTGTTTTAATGCTGTTCTAATTTAGTACTATTCTGTTTTATCACTGCTTTATTTAGTCATGTTCTCTTGTATCAAGTTCTGTTTTGTCGTGTTCTGATGTATCATGTTCTGTCTTGGTGTTTGGTCTGTTTGGTCCGGTTACCTCTGGCAATATGGTATGGTAGCACAAATAAACAAAATGAAAACTGACATAGAGAATATCTAATTTTCAAACTAGAAATAAAAATAATTATAGAACAGCAAAATGTAGGACAAACGTATTAAATAATAATATAATAGTCAGGGGACTAAGATAATATAATAGACTGGTAAAGGATATCGAAGAAGAAAAAAAGTAAAGTATTCAAAGAAAAAAGAAAGACTTCTACAACAATTAAATTCAATGAGCTCACTTGCAATTCGCAGTACCGAGGGATTCCCAAGACAGCTGCAGAGAAGCATAAAAAATAAATATAAATACAAATTGTATAATTACAAAATCATAATTATTTTTTTAACATTAGAAGTTAAAAATAAAAAGTCTAATTCATTAATTAATAATTTTATGTATATCTTTCATTACATATTGGATGTATTGGATGAAGTAAAAAGTTCTGAGCGTTTTGTCTCATACATTGAGCTTCTTCGTAAGACCAGCCTCATGCAAATGGTTCCAAACGGTTGTCTGGCTAATATTTAGTTCCTGGGCAATGAAATAAGTGCTCGTATACCGATTTGACTCGACGATTTCCATGATTTTATCAACATTTTTGACGAGGCCTACCAGAAATGTCTCATCTTCGACGTCCATATTACCAGAACGAAAGCGTAGGAATCAACGATTTTCTGTTGCATTCGATACTGTATTGGGTCTATAAACAACACATTATTTTTTGGCCGCCTGCTCCGCTTTTCCCCTTGGTCTTAGTGGTACAGAAGAATGTATCGAATTTTCTCTTTTTTGCCTCCATTTTGGAACACAAAACTGGATTCACTAAACACAAAACTGTGAAAGAACTTTTTTTAAAGCATTATGTTGCCTTTAAGTCGCAGTATAGAATGACAACATGCAACTTATACATGGTAAGATATGGCTCAAAGCCATTTAAGGAAAACGCTCCGAACTTTTTACTTCACCTATTATTTTAAATACAAAACTAAGCGAAGAACAAAATCATACAAATAATAAATGAGAAAATAATAATTAATGAAAAATACAGGAATGTGCTATTTTTTTCTGTAAATTTAAATTAATTGTTTTTGCTATTATCGTTTGTTTGAAATATTATAAAAAATAAAACAAATATAATTATAATTTCAGTATAATTATATAAATAATGGAAATAAAATTGAACTAATATGACTGTAATATAATTCTCAACACAAGATTGATTTGGTTCAGAAAAATTTACATTCATAGATTTATGCAGTAAAGAATATCGTAACATATATATTAAGTTGACTTTTGGGGAAGTTCTTGAGCGGAGATCTCGAAGAGTTCGGAAAGTTTTTTTTGTTATTTTTTTGGTTCGTAAAAGGAATAAAAACAAAAATTTTCGGAAGAAAATCGTGAAGAGATATATTCAAGAATAACGTAAAAATCCAGCAACCAGACCGGACTTGAAAATAATATTGAAAATTGCTCCTTAAACATTCATGACCACGTTTAGTATTTTTTTTTGTATTGCAATGCCAGAGGCTTAAAGAAAACACACGGAACTCGCCGGAATATATAAATATATTGTTGTTATGATGAAATATTTTACTTTCGTTGAATTTATATAACGGAGGAAAAGCGCACGGAAAAAAATAGTGCGAGTTATTTATGGGACTGTCGGGAGACATTGCGAGTCCTGACCTGCTGCATCCCACGAGTTATTATAATATAAATTAAAAGGAAATACGGCCATCAAATACCAGGAGGACGTCTTCGGGAGTGCAAAAGGTTAATTGCGTAACATTTAATTGACATTTTCCGGAGGTCATCAGTTCGAATACGACCGGAACAATCACATCAGTTTGCTTTTAGACTCACAGAAAAACGGTGTTAGATTTGTTTTATTATTTGCTTTCAACCCCGGTTTTTTAATAAAATAAAATAATATAATTAAAACAATACAAAATAATAAAAACTATTATTTATTTTAAACATAAAAAACACGCAAACTATTGACTGTAACAGAAAACGAAATTAAAAAAGGATGCAACAAATATTTGTAAAAAAAATCAATTTATTTATTTGTATAAATCTAAATAAAACAAATATAACAACTGAAATTTAAAAAAAATGTTTTCACATGTTTATACCAGCAAACTTTTTGCAACAAAGAGCTACCTGACTGTTAAAAAAATCTAGAGAGCCGCACTTAGTAGCATTACATACATTCGCTATTTTGCAACAAATATATTATAGTCACAACTGGTAGAAGCAATTATATACAAAAATAGCAGCATGTGACTGTGAGATCCGTATTTGTACACTCTTGTTGGACAATTAAATAAAACAAACATAAAATTTAATAATTGATTTTTACAGAAGTTTTTTTAATTAATAAAAGTTTATTGGTAAATTTTCATAATTTTTTAGAAAATAAATTAACGAAAATTTAATATCTTCATTCTTGCCAAAGAAATTAATTACAGAATTTGAAAATACAAATAAGATAACAATATATTATAGAGAAAATAGACAAATTGAACTGTGTTATAATTATATATAAATGTAGTAATCTTCTACTATAACAAATGCAATGTTGTTATAAAGAAAGATTTTGAGTATATATTTAAAAATTTGTAAAGATTCTTCAAATTTTTGTTATTGTTTTTTAAATTTATTTTTCAAGAAATAAAGGTTTTACATATTTTAATCAGGGTTTCCCAAACTTTTCTTGCAATGGAACATTTCGTAAATCCTGAAATATTCACGGAACACCTAGTTCATTTTATAAGTCAGGTAATGACACATAATCAATAAAATAAAAAAATATTCATTATTTATTTAGTCAATATTTTATTTAAGGTTTTCAAAGAACACCTATAAACTTTGGGAAATCTTGTTTTACATAGTAAACATGTTTTTTCATTTTCAAAGTCACAATTACCAAATCCTTTAATTTTCAAGCGATTTAGGTGTGAGTAATAAACTAGTGCCCAAAAGCACCAAATGAAGGGGAACGGAACTAGAAGAAGAAGGAGATGACCAATATTGATGTTTTTAAATAATACTAACCATGGTAGAAAGGACAATGGACATTTACCCTGATCCGACGGCATCGTTTCGTTGTCTCTAACAATGAACAGGACGCCTCGTTATTATTGTCCTGTTCCCATTTAGCATGGGGACGCGCGTTCTGCATAACTCGGCGAGGACGGTTTGGAACTAGGATGAGGAGGAAAAGGAGGACGGGTTATGAAGTCTCCGGGACCGCAAGCAATTAAATCGGGTCAAGACGGTCTCGACTAAACATGTAACAAGAACCAACTCGTTAGTCTTCTGTCCGAAACACATGTGATACTTTGGAAAGCAACTTCGCTCCAGAGTGAAGAAGAAAAAAAGCAATTCGCGACAACTCGTAGGAAGTAAAAATGGTGGCGCAGCAGCGATCCGAACGATGGCAAAGAAAAGCGAAAATAAAAGTTCCAGAAGAAAGTTCTGCTTTTAAATGCCCCTCTAACCTACTTTTAATTACCGAAATCTTATGAACTACAAAAAAAGAAAAACGTTTTTCAAGGAAAATTTTACACTATTTATTTATATCTATAAAATGTTAATGTTTTGTACATAAATTGCAGCTTAATTTAGATTTCTCATTAAGAATTATAAGATTTATTATGTTTATATAAATATACATACGACTAATGTAACGTATGGTATTTTACAATGAATAACGTGTTGATTAATAGTGGAATCTCCTTTTTCGAACATTTTTAATAAAATATATTTAAAAAGAATAGATTTCTTATTAGAAAGTTACATAAGTTAAGTTTATTTGGTCAAAATTATATTGAATAGTTTCAATAAGTTAAATTGAATTAATATGAATTATTGTTTTAATGCAAAATATTAAATATTATTATTTTTAAAACTAAAGTTATGTGTTTGTTCATTGAGTATATAAAGTCCTTTGTAGTAACTACAAATTAATATATCTGCTTTGATAATGTTATTTAATGCAATAAACATATTTATCGTAGTAATCAAATATATATTTCTTTACTATTTTTTTAATAATAATAATAATATAAATTTATTTTGATAATAGTTCATAACAAATTATCTCGCTTCTACATACCGTTCAATGGAATCATTTGAAAAAAAATGTATGTAGTAAATATGAGTTGATGTAGAATGTTTTATTTTTGTGGGGTTGGAGTTTTATTTTCAAGTTAAAAAAACATTCTCAATATCTACATAACAGAGTAATAAGGTTTCTTTGACTATGAGGGCGGAGATGATGAGTTTGGATAAGTCTTCGTTACCATCGGAGTTTTCGGTTGGCACATGGACCTAGCAGAAGAGGAGAAAAAATAATTCACTTGATAAACAAATAATACAAACAACTTTCAGGACCCCAAATATACCTGCTACAAGCCAATAATTGCAAACCCAACAAGACCTCCTTGACAAAAACATATCAAAATAACTACTATAACATTTTCTTCCTTAGCATTCGCGAAGCTATGACTCGTTCCCAGTTATTCGATCTGTGGTCCAAGAACCTACAAATATTTATGATTCTATAATCCAAATTAAGTCTGGATGCATTTTAAAAAGCAACACGCAGAAGTTGTATCTCGGGATTCAATTTAATTTCGTTGTGGAGTCCTAGCGGAGTTTTTAACGAATATTAGTGGTGAAGTTGGATTATTAACAACTTCTCCAGATTCCAGTTGGTAAGAAGCCTAGGTTCTAGGTTTATAACTAGGGTTATGGCCACTAGTACTGTAAACTAGCCAGGTGTAACTAAAACTTGAGATTAAGGAGGACAAGGTACCTATAATACTGAGCACTTTCTATGTATTACATAAAACATCTCATATTATACTAGGAAATTTACATAGTGGGAGTACAATGAAATTTTTGCATTTAATTACCTCCGAGATTCTCTAAAATGAAACATAAAATGAGAATATTATTTCAATACATGTCGCTACCTGTGTACTTGTACTACTACTCAACGCACTTAAAATTGATTGCACCAATTGAGTGGAAATATCGTCCTATCACAGATACATTTTGTTCCAATAACATTTCGATACATTTACCATCCGGACAAATGTGATTGGATAGCAAAACGTTTGTTTGCAATTGACGGAATTGCCGTTTGAAATTGATGAAAATTTATGTGCGACGTTTGAATGAAACTTTTTGATGCACATGCACTCACACACAGCGTCGTAAAAACACATGACCGAAACTGATTCGTTCACTTAAACAAATAAAATACGGATCGAACGAAAAAAGATGGAGCGATTTATTGCAACGCTGTAAAATCGAAATCTGTTATTGTCCATCTGAGACGATAACAATTCTTGAAACTCTTCACGAATTTATCGAATCAATTACGTTTTATGTCTTGAAACTTAAATTATTATGTATATTTGATAAAACTGCAAATGTTAGTTCAATTATTCATTTATTTCAGATAAATCATACCTAAAAGCTGTTCGAATACATATTAAAAACAATAACAGGAACAAATGTACATAAATAATCCTAATAAATACTAAATGCAAAAAAAGAGAAAAATGAGAATTTTACATATATCAAAATATATCAAATATAATCAGCTGGAAAAAGTTGTTTCTCTTATTGAACCGGAGATGCAAAGGATAATGGAGAAAGAATGAATGAAAAAGTAACAAAAGCTCGTGCTGTGAAACAGAAAGTAATGGAATGTATGTCCAAAAGTAGTCGATGCTTCTGTTTTGGGTAGAAAGCATGAGGTGACTTTCAGCAATATAAATGAACCGGGGATGCAAATGAAAACGCAAATACATTAGGGAGAAGGAGCTGGATAAAATAACTGAAGTAATGAGAAGAGAGCAGAGAGAGAAAATAAGAGAAGGTTTGAGCCATGAAGAAAAGTAACAGTAGAAGCAGAACGAAGTTGCTGATGGAGGATCTGCAAACGTTGAAAAAGCACAATGGCCTCATCATTCGATGATAAAATTGTAGAAGATAGGAAGAGGTAACATAGGAAAGCCACAAAAAAACTATTCCCCTTCTTCATCCGCATCCAGGTCCGTTTTATTGATAAATTTCCGTAATGCCGATTGTTTTCTAGAAAGCCATTTCTCTCTCCATCCTTCGCTCGTCATCTTCCTTTCTGGTTAACATTTTTCTAAGATTTACTTACTCCTCTTGCTTTATCTTTGTCCATCTGCAAAATTAAAAGAACGTATGTTCTGCACATACTTCTTCGCAGTACTAGCACATTTCATCCTGCTGTTTGAGCTATCCCAGAAACCCAAGAAGGTAGAACAAATTTCTGACCTCGCCTTTCAAATTAAGCAGAACTTGCTGAATTCAAATTCCAACCAGTTTTAAATCAAACAATATAAAAAAGACTGTCAAAAATATTCTAAATGTTTTATTTTTATATAGAATAAATAATATTACAAAACACTAAAATAATTTAATTTAAAATCTTATGACTAATTTACTTACATTTTTCTGGCAATAATATTATAGACAATTTGTTATTTATAAAAATAAATGTTACTTTACAAAATAATATAAAAATATTACTTTTTAATTAACTTATATAAAAAGGGTTTAAATAACATTGTCAGCGTATATATATATATAAAGTCTGATAAGCTCTGCACGATTTAATCAAAACGTGTAGACATTGTAGAGGCGAAAGCGCGCAAGGAAATGAACAATGTTTGGTATCAGCTGATACCTTTGCAGCCGTTAAATTCAACATTAATCTTCCGTTGTCTTGATTTAATTCGCAGCAGGAAAGTTCCACAAAGAACTAGAATTGTGCGCGAGGGAGGAACGAAACTACCATGGAGAGAGAACTGGGGCCTAAATATTTAATTTCCAACGCAAATCTGGAGCTTTGCAGCTTCGGCGTCGAAAAGAAAAGAATATTTAAGAGGGATACTTGTCTGCTGCAGTCAGCGGACGAAAATAATAATAGCTTTAATTAAATACAAACGTTATACGAAAAGTCGTCGAATATTTTAAACTTCGTTAATTAAATTAATAGGGCTTCGCTTGCTTTTAATTCAGTCTTAAGTGTTTACAAAAATATTTTTTAATATTCTTTACATTTTTAATTATATAATACATTATTTATTTTCTTTCATTGAAATAAATAATAATCTTATCGAATATCGCTTATTATTATATCATATTTTCTTGATAATTAACTAAAATTAAATTGTAATTATATAAGATTAAAATACGTGGATTCTAACAAAAGTTGGCTAAGTTGGCTGGAAAAAACAAAATATATCAATTTTATTTTATTATATTTAATTTTCATCCTTTTGTAATTTCTCTACATAATATCCATTTATTTTAATAAATTTCTTACGTTAGTAGAGCCACCTTTCAAAACACTCCTCAAAATCGAGGTTTTCAACTTGATCTCTTCATTGGACCTGTTTTTTTAAATTTTCGGAAACAACCAGAAATCAGAAGGCGCTATGTCGGTAGAATAAGGTGCGGGCAAATTTCATTGATGCCAGAGAGCCAAGAAAGTTGTTGGTTATTTCAGTAGTGTGAGTGGGCGCATGATCGTGATGTAAAAAGTAGCGAGAAGTTCCCCTTTTTTCAGGTTTCCAACAATTTTTGAAAACTTGTGGTAAACAAGATTTCCAGTCGATTGCAAAATATGAAACCAATATTGCACTTGAAAGATTGAGAAAAGTAAGATTTTGTGTTTAGTATTCTCTCCTACAACGTCAATTTGTTAATCAACTTTATAACAAATAATCAGTTAGTTACTCGAAATAATCTATAAATTTGAACTGTTTCCACAAATTTAATTATCAAAAGATTCTTCATTAATTAAGTGAGATTTAATTAATCGATTAACTTTGTTAATTAAATTAAATGTTTTAATTACAAAAAAATCATCATTTAATGAAGCATATATTGAACTTTCTTAAATGTTATTAAGATTCAATAATAACTGAAAGCTTTAATTAAAAACTTCATTAATTAAATCATCAAATCGAATACTTTTCTTTTAATTCAAAAGAAGATTTTTTTTTTCAATTTAGGGCATGAAATGATTTGTAGTAATTATTTAGAATTCTTTGCTACGGAATATAAATTAATTAAAATTGGGCCGCTTCGAAGGCCTGACAATGAGAAAGAAATTAAAGTTAAGCTTTGAAAACGTATTCCGAACTCAAACATTAAATACGAATTTGGAAACATTTAAGTATTTCGTGCAATAATTCACAGCGCGAAATTACAGCAGTCAAAATTAACTTAACCTGAAAGATTAATGAAATACAAGCAACTTCCAAACTTTTTTTCTATCAAATAAATGTAAATTTTAAAGATTTTTTTTTTATTATTTGTTATTAATTAAAAAAGTGTATATTATGTACTTGATTTATTTTCTATTCAATTATTTTTTTTAGTCAATAAGTAATATTTTCTTAAACTAAATAAGTTTCATATGCAAGTATTAAAATTCGTAATAATTATATATTACTTCGCTTGCACATTAATTAATTTCTTAATTTTTTTTATTGCACATGACAGATAGTCATGATTATAGTATGGGAAAAGCGTTAATAAACAAAACAGCAACTTCTAAATATGCTGGTTTATGAACCTATATGAAGATTTACTGACGTCATTAAGTAAATGTATACATTTTCCGGAAATGGTAGGTAAATGTTGAATTTACATTTACGAACCAAGCCAAGATTTTGTACTTTTACCGTTATGTTTTGTGCAAATTCGAAAACCGTTTTTGTAGAAAAGTTAAGATTAGATAACCGGTTTTTTTAAGTCGGTTTTTATATAAATCCTTAGAAAGTGGAAGATGCAGGTAAATAAGAAATAAGTTTTCTGAAGTTTCTCACGTTTATATATTTTTTTGTTCGATTTCTTTTTATCACATCGATTGTTTTCACGAACATTGAAAAGTATTATTTTCCGGTCGCCTGCGAAGAATTTCGTGTAATTTATTTGATTGCAAAAGTTCGGAAAGGAAACTTTTATTGGGAAGGGAATCTGGAGTACTTCCAGCTAATTAAAAAATTACACACGGCAAAGAAGAAGTTTTCCATAAAACAAGGATTTCTATACATACACATATATATAAATTTATTTATGTATATATGTGTGTGTGCTTGTGTGAGAGTATTATTGATTTCCCTTAATTAGTTTGTGGAACACGAACGAAAGCAATTCACTTTGTTGAAATGCTGGTTGACAAATAACGTGGTTGAAATGTCGGTGTTGCGCTTTATCGCAGTATCAATTTGGTTGATTGATTGGCTTATCTTCGAGGCAGAAACCCAATGTTGCCTATGGCTGTTTTCCAATGGAGTCATTGATTCAAACGTCAACGCTCGTGTAAATAAAATAACAACGGCATTAATTCAATTACATTACATATGCATAGAGAATTACAATTTTTCATAGAGAAATATTTTTGCAGAAGAATGATGGTTCACTTTGTACATGCAGCATAATTTGTTTCCATTTGTTGCGTTTCGGAATTTGACTGAGAGTTCGTTGATGTTTCAGTTTTAATTTCAATTTTATTTCAGTTCGACAAATTAACATTTTTTTCCTTTCAATATTATTGACAGAAAACTAACAAAACTAACACTTCAAATTAGATATTACCGCTGTGCGGTCGGAGATTTTTCAAAGTCGCATTTACATCTATTTTTTTTTTCAAAACTACTGTGTATTATTATGTTGTGGTGCATTTTTGTAACACAAGTGGAGTCTCTAAAGAACTAAAGTTAGCTGAAAAAGTCTAGTGTCTCGCTCAGAAATAAGATTGTATGATTACGTCACAAGCAAAATCTTCTGTATAAAAGACAGGGCGGATATATCCGCCGCTCGTCCAAAAATAATAAATAAATAACTTAAGTATATGAAAATTCTTTATATTTATTAATATAGTTAATAGAAATGCAAACTCCAATAAAAAAAATCCAAAATGTTTCAATGAATAATTTATTAATGTACATTTGATTTATTAAAATGCACATTTAACAATATTTTATAAAGTTAGTATATACATTATAAAAAATTAAAGAAGACAGAATATTTTTGTAGCTAGTTAAAATTAATTTAATTAATCTGAGAAGATTATGTTTCAAACAGCAATTAAGGAAACATTTTTTTTGTAAATAGTAAAAATAAAGGATTAAATATTTGTCAATATATTTAGATTACAAATTAAATTATTTTGATGTGTGTATAAAAAATAATATGATAATTTGAGAACTTAATTGAAGCGTGTTACGTTTGCAGCGGAGATTAATCCAAATATTATTATCCTAGATTATAAATGCATTGGGTATGTTTATACTGCATCACGATTTCATGAATTTATAATTGTGATCCGTATAATATTCATAAATATTTTATAGGGTAAAAGCAATTGAGATATATAATATTACGTATTTATATGTTGTTGGAATAAAAAATGCCAACATTTTCAGTAATATTATATATTGAAATTTTACACCCTTTATTATTTGTTTCATTTTATTACCAATGTTTGTTATAAATAAGTATTTATCAACTCAAAATTGGGTT
>NW_017096718.1:38926-53633 GCF_001412225.1 Nicrophorus vespilloides
AGTATATATGTTCAATCAATTTGACAATGTATTGAACATTTTACAACTATTTATCTATGAAGTTTATATTATATTTTAAACTGTCAAATAAAATATGACACAATCAGAAAAAAAAGGTAATGCTTCGATACATGATATCTTAGTGACTTGCATTTAATTCTAAATGTAAACAGTTGTATTCTTTAATTTATTAAAATGTTGACAAAACTTGTTAATATGAATGTATGAATTAACTAAAAAGTCATTCATTAGTCTGTTTTCAATCAGTTGATGGGATTTTGTTGTGTGCAGATGCAGAAAAACTATATACTATGCTTGGATTGTATAGAGCTCGAATGGATATTGGAAAAGTTTTAGCAGTCCATTAATCATTGAGTCATAAGACATATGGAAATTACTTTTTAATTATACTTGAAATTTGCGTATATCCACACGGATTGAAGCACACGGAAAATTAATTTTCTCGTGCCGAGCGTTACATACATACGTCTGTGAAAACAAACAACGATCACGGCAGGGAAAAGCGACTGTTTTCATAGCCGAAACAAAAAAAAAGAAGATAGAAAAGAAGAATAAAACAAAACATAGACGAAGAAACACAGGCGAAGTACGACAGAATATACACAAAAAAGTATATATAACGTCGAGGGAAATGTGTGTATTCCCATTCGACGCTGGGATAAAGTCGAACTTTTCCGTTATATGCATATTGTACAACACGTCGATGCGATTTAAACCTTTAGAAACGCGAATCCGTACAGGAATTGATACATCGTGACGATATTCTTTTTCCCTTCGATGCGTTTTTTTATTGTACTGTTATTATTATTTCTAGTCGTGCTTGGATAAACTTAAACTTTGCGAACGAAACATTTTATGTGAACACGTTTTTTTAAAGC
This sequence comes from Nicrophorus vespilloides, assembly GCF_001412225.1. Taxonomy (NCBI): domain Eukaryota; kingdom Metazoa; phylum Arthropoda; class Insecta; order Coleoptera; family Silphidae; genus Nicrophorus; species Nicrophorus vespilloides. The sequence continues at coordinate 39,826 of NW_017096718.1, forward strand.
GTTTAAAAAATAAAATAAAAAGGTATACTAAAGTATTACCAGATGCTTTTAAAATTTGACATTTTCAAAGATAGTTTTATATCAAGTAATAAAAAAACAAATGATTTTAAATTATTTCATACTTTGTTCATACTGTATAAATACAAGAATAAAACTAGGGAAACTAGGAAACTAGGAAAATAAACACAATTTTATGTAAATAACTAAATACATTTCGTTAATGTTATGTTTTACATATCACATTAAACAAAATTTTTAATAGTAAATTAATAATAAATTAAAGGTAGAATTATTGAATTCTGCTCTTTGGCTAAATATTATTTATAATTATATTATTTTTAAGTTTTTATTATATAATATTTTGTTTAATTTATTGCATTAAAATACTTAAAAAATCTAGTTTTATAAGAAATTCTACTTGTTTCTTACATTCTTAGTTTTTTTTCTTATATACATTCAAAAGTATAAAAGCTTAATCCACTTAGTTTGATAACTATTCAATTAGTTTTTTGTATAATAGATTAAGCTATATTTCTGACGTAAATTTACATTTCTATACTAAAATGTTATGGTATTTTTTTAATAAAAAATAATTATAATATTTGTAAGTATATTTAACTGGTCTATTTACTATATTAAAATTTAGTATGTTCAAAATAAGAAATATAAATTTAAAGTCTTCAGTATATGAAAATCTTGTATGTTTTTAGTAAAATTTTTGAAATTAATTGTATTAAGAAATTAAATAATTTACAAACTCTTATTAACTGACATTTTTATTGAAAATTATCACTTAACACTTTCACATTTGCATATATTTTAATATAATTGTTAATTATTATTATCGATAATACATTACCACTTTGTATAACTTTTTTTGTTGATTTCAAATTATTTGGTTGGTGCATAATTAATAATGCATAATTGTGGGTTGTTTTTTATTAATAAAATTTGCTGTTTTGTTTAATAAAAAAATTGTTTAAATACTGCCTGATAATTATGCACCAAATAGATACTTGTAACACACATTTTACAAGAAACTATTGGAAGTAAAATGTAATTGAATAGAATAGTAAAGAAATGATTGTTTAGGCCAGTGGTTTTCAATTATATTAGTACATTGTACATTTATACAAAAATCTGTTGGGCAGGTATTAACGTTTTATTGACCCTTCCACCCCGACCCTTCCACCTCGATAATTTTCAAAATATCCAATAGATGCAATAAAATATTTATTACATTTCATAAATTCATAGAATTTATATTGAAATAACCAGCGATAAATGAAAATATAATATTTGGGTTAAACCAGGAATAACAAAACAATGAATTCTTAAGAAATATTAAGAACAACCTACTGAAGAATTCACCTTTTATGGGTATCATTAAATATAATAATTATATAGTAATATATTATATAGTTCGAACTAGTGGAACAACTGGACAACGGTAAAGTGGTCCATAGATACTTTACAATTTTAACATTTTCTTTTATAATTATAATAATAATTCATTGGCAAAATATAGATTTGCTATTTAAAAAAAATATATTTAATAGTGTTTATTTTATATTTTATAAATAAACCAAATTAATCTGAAGGTTAAAAAAGTAACTTTCCGTAAGAAATTATATTATAGTCATACAGGTATAACTGTATATAAGAGAGCTGCCCAATAAATCGATTCCGATCTACCAATCGATTTCGGCGTGATTTTAAGTAGTTTTCTCTTACTTCCATGATCTTAAATTTTATAAATATAAAACAATATTTAAGATCGCGGTTGACATTAAATGGATAATCTTTCCCGGTGGACAGTTACCATCATGATGATTTGATTTTAGTAATGTGTTGGTTGGCTATCGTCTTGTAGGTTAACTTCAGTAGTATATTGATGTTCTGCGATTCCACTATTTCCTTTGACTGTGAATCTGCTGCTATCCTTAACACTGTCATTGTCCATCTACTTGTGCACATATACTGAACCTCATTCATTTCACTGTCCATCTGTGATGAACGATGGCCCTATTGCTGCAAGTACCGAGAGGGCTCACAAAGGGTCTGGCTTGAATAGGTTTCGAACCGTCGCCGTTTCGAACGTGGGTAGGGTGACTTAACCATTCGGCTATTAGTCGCCCTATTCTTTTAGATAAATATTATTTAGTTTTACACTGTTATATTTTGAATTATTTAATATTTTAATTAATTTATTGCATTAAAATATTTAAAATGTGATAATTATTCAATTAGCTCTTTGTATAATAGATTAAGCTTAAAGAATTTAAAAATGAAAAAAAAAACTAAATAAAATTGTTCAAGTTTTTATGGAATTTATATAAACTATTATTTAAAGTTTCGATAAAAATATACACGTTCATTTTATTATGTCAAATCGGAAACACGTTGTTCTGAAGAATAGATATTTGGCGGAGAATATTCAAATCCAAATAAAATATATTGTCAATTAGTTTTTTTTATTAAATTTAAACATAAAATAATTTATCATAATTGATTTTTAACATTCAGTTACTTGAGTGATAAATCATTTAAACTTTTGTATATAAATAATAGATATGTTAAATATTATTTCATGAACCTTCAATCACATTTAATTATATTCCCATAGAAACCATAGAGTAATGCAAAATCATATATCGAATACATACAGATAGATACAAACGTACACATGACATTAGCATAATAAATACCTTCGGCTGGTAAAACGAACGAAATCCGTTATGTATGTGGACGAGCGCGAATAAATTTAGCGTATTTTTGGAGAACGTTAATTAATGTTGGGATTTGCTGGTCGTTGCGGCACGGGTTTCGAAGGGCGCCGCGCCACGTATTCCCCGGTAATTGGGCCCCAAATTCTAATTATATTTTAATATTTAATATAGAATATATTTACGGCCGTTAATAATTAATAACGCTGGCGTTGCCGGCCGTTTTGCCCGATCAGTTTTCACCGGGGAAATTAAAAGGACCGAAAACCCAGTTCCAAATATGTAATTACAATTTCAACTTGACGTTAATTTACATTTCAAAAGCATACCTAAATATCTATAAACATTTAGTTAACTACTATTTGAAACTTTTCAAAGAAGATACGAACATACCAAGAATATCCAAGTTAAGGTACAATTCACTTTACTTTGCAAAGTTTGTCAATATATTTCATAAATTATTTACTACAAATGTCTATGGAACTAATTAAAGCAATTAGAAAGTCTATTATATATATTGATCAATATTTTTATAATTAATAATAATAATAATTTATTGGCCAAACATGAATACATAAGAAAAAAAAAGTACATTCTAACATAAAATAAAAAAAATATATATATATTGATCAATATTTTTATAATTAATAATAATATAATTTATTGGCCAAACATGAATACATAAGAAAAAAAATACATTCTAACATAAAATAAAAAAAATATATATTGATAGGCTGGCCAAAGGGCATTTTTATAATTTTCTTCATATGCACTATTTGAAATATTATATTTCTCAAGCTTTTTTTATATAGTAATGATAAAAAACTCTAAAAAATAAATATATATCATAATAAGACTTTTCTTTTAGTTTTAAAATAAAAACTTTGAATAATTTCTATATAAGACTAAATGATTTTAACTACTTTCAATTATAATAAAATTCATATAATATTGTTATTTAATGTATTGTCACAAAGTAACATTGACTAAAATTATTAATTTTAATAAAAAAATTAATCGATATTATATTAGAATCATTTATATTTAATTTATTGAATAACATATAACATACACATAACATATTTTAAAATTAATGATTTATATGAATATTATCAAGTCTTGTGTTGTATTTTTAGTGTTGATTTCTGTTACGAATTTTATATTTATACTTCAATTTAACAGTTTTAAATGAAAGAAATGAAATAATGAAAGACGTTATTTTATATTTTAATTACATATTATAACGAATTTGTATTGTAAAACAATAATAACTTTGGTAAAATTAAAAATAATATAGCAAAAGTGTCTGTTATTTTAGGTTGTCATTCAAGTTTGAATAGATAGGTAGTTTGTCAATTATCTGTCAATTTTAGGATGTTATTAAAGTTTGAATATATTGATAGTTTGTCAACTGTCTGTCATTTTTAGGTTGTCATTAAAGTTTGAATAGATAGGTAGTTTGTCAATTATCTGTCAATTTTAGGATGTTATTAAAGTTTGAATATATAGGTAGTTTGTCAAGTGTCTGTCATTTTTAGGTTGTCATTCAAGTTTGAATAGATAGGTAGTTTGTCAAGTGTCTGTTAATTTTAGGTTGTTATATTGGATGAAAATATTTCAATATTTTTTAATTACACATTTTTATTTGTAGCTGCAAGAAAATTATGTCACAATACACATATTATTTTAAATTGCCCAAGAGTGAGTAAAAAATGTATTGGAGCTTAAAGTTTGTAACTGACGTAAGATATTTCAGATTATACTCATTAAAAATCAGTGGAGTGCATAACGACTAAACTATCCATAAATTATGATCCACCGATGGGTCAAGCCAACGTCAATTTAAACTTATGTCATATTAGTTACATCAATTAATAATACATGTTATGCTGTCAAACGCTGTATAATATAACATAAAACATTTCAATGTCCTTCATTAACAAGTGAAATAGCTCATAACAAAAAAATGAAAGTATATATTCATATTTCTTATTAAATTCTGCATCTCGAGAGCAATTAAGATGGTAATAATTATGTAATTCGTTTTTCGGAGCAGAATAAACGCGTCTCGGAATATCCGGCTTTAATGGAATGAGTGCATTCAGGGGGACACGATGACGACGATGAGAGAAAAAAATGTACACGAGTTGACACACAAAGAGGGAACATGTTTTATTTATGAGCAGCAGCGAAAGGGAACGCTCATTATCCTGACGGGCCAAAAGATAAAACGGTTGGCATTCAAAAAAAACAAAATGTTCGGGTTCTCGGATTCCATTTTTTCCCCTCTCCAGTTCGTTCATACACTCTCTCCTTTTTCCCCGTGTCAAATGATTTGCGAATTTCGGAGTGGTTCGCGATGTATCAAACCGAAACGAAACGGGGGCCGGGAATTTATTGCGGTTTAAAATAGACTTCCGGAGCGCAAAAATGCAGGGAGGGACTCATATAATATCTTTATGGCCGCATGATTCCCACTAAATCTGTACCTTCAACTGGTACCGACACACGGCCAACCATAAATTAGGGCAGGTGGAGTAGCAAATATTATCGTACCTTTGTTCATTACTATTCCTATCAACAAGCTAAATTTAGTCTGCAGACAGTTACTAATTTATTAAGACTACATATATAATAATTACGAACCTTTTATATTATATCTTCTTTAATTTATACCCCTTTGGCCGAACTAACGTACAAATATTCTTGCAAACGTACACTGATATAAGAAGTGAATGCACGAATCATTCATATTATGTATTAAATTTCTATTTCAGTCACATTGAAGCTTTAGATATTTTTTTAAACTACTCGATTGCCACTTGTTCTTAACGAACATTTTATATTATATACATTTTTGTAATTTGTGACACTTTTTCCAAAGTAACGTACAAATATTCGTGCGAAAGTACATTGACATCAGAAGTAGTTTCAAATTTCTATTTCAGTTACATTGAGGTTTTACATGTTTTCTTTAAGCCATTTAAGCTATTGAAAATAAATCATATTAATTGAAATACAATTAGAAAAATCATATGTTGACAATGATAAAGAACATGTTCACTGTCCAATTATGTAAGAAATATTGAAAAAGTATCTTAAAATGTTTTCGAACACACAATATCACAAAAATATTTTTAGAAAATCTTAAATAAAAAAATAAGGGGTTGCTCAAATATTCAAGAAACACAATAAATTATTTAAAAAAAGGCGGGAATTGTGACATAATTAAGCATATAATGTAGATTATAGTAAATACAGATGCTGGCTAAAAGTACAAGAAGAAGAAATAATGTTTATACAAAAAAAGCTCACATAATTTCCAAAAGTTAAAATATAAAGTTTAAGAGAAACTTCGAAATATTTTCAAACTTTGGTATCTGATTGCTTAAAAATTCAAAATTTCATCAGAAAGTTTCAGATTGCCTAAGAATCTTAATGAATTTGTAAATTAGGGTATTTACTAAGTTAGGAAGTAAAGAATTAATGATTATATGAAGCTTTTTCAATAGTGAGTAGTTAAAAAGTGAGAAAAAATATTTTAAGTAGAATTTATTTAAGTTACTTTTTTGGAATACATCACTTATAATGTATAATTAAAATGGGGGAAAACAATCTAACAGTTATGCATTCAGATATATGCCGTCAAATCTTTGCCAAGAGAAGTAAAGTAATAAAATTGTAAATGGGACAGGATATATATTGCATTTTCTTTGGGAATAGAACGAAGTGGAAGAAATGCACATCGCATGCATTACTTGAAGTCAAATCTAATCAGACCATGATCGCATCCGGGAAAAGCACCCCGACGCCCGGAAAACTAGTGCATACGTGTCGCGAAGATTTTATTTCCACCGACGTTACTTCCATCTGGAATACTGCATCCGAACAAACATAACAATTCGCATACTAAAAGTTAATTGTTAGTTGCGAATTTAATAACTACCACAATGCACACAGTTTATTAAATTAATTACTCTTTTTTTGCATTTATTTCTCAGTAAATTATTTGAATAAAAGTGAAGCTAAATATAAATAATGCTGATATTAGTTGAAAATGGTAATGATGGATATAACCGTGGTTAAACAAAAAAGTTTGAATAAAAACGAAACAAAAGAATATTGTTTTTGTTTTAATAAACAATGAGTTTATTTCGGTAAAAGCGTAGCGAAAAAATAAATTGATTTAAATAATCGTGGATGCAACCATGGTATAGATATTGTTTTATTATTTAGGAATCGATTGTGAGGTTACATAAATGGGAATTGTTGGTTAGGTTAATTGGTGTCCTTTTGGCGTTGCGTTCGGTTTGCGGCGTCGCTCTCATTGTCGGAGTTGCCTCCTGAAGAGGCGAGATTCAGATCTAAGCCGGCTTGATCTCCTTCAGCCAAATCCGAGGGATGATTATCGTAGCCTAGTGGAAACGTCGACAAGCTTATTGCATCGCTGCAATCGAAGTTGTACCACCAGTCGCATACCAAATGTCTCTGGTTGAATATGCTACCGATGGGACAAAGGAACGAAACCTTCGATCTTTCCGCTTCGCACACATGAAACACCTGAAACAAAGAATGCTGATTAGTTTCATACAAGTTTCTCATAGAAAACGATAGTTACGTTCTTAGAAAATCTCTTGTAATGTGAATCTATTTTCATCAAGAATTAGTGAAATTCCTGGAATTTTTTACCGTAACCATGGTTTTACAGTTGATATCAAGTTTTGAATTGATGACATAATTTATAGGCCGACAAAAATCCATGTGACAAATTTTGATGTAAGTTATAATTTATAAATGAAAATTTAACATGAAAATGTTTATAGTTGTATAACGATAATAACTGTAAACATAATTTTTCCAAACTTGAAATTTGTATAAAACTTTATAATCTCTGATCACTTTAGAGTCACAATTTGACATTAAAATTGACATAAGATATTAAGACAAAGACAGTGACTATAATTTTCATAAACCTGAATCTTTACGATATTGTATCTTAAGAATATGCATCGAGTTGTAAGAGGATTGGATGTAATTCTCTAATCGTGTTAGAGCGAAAAGTACCGTGTTAAATAAAATAGATACCTGTACACCTGTCAATGTAGGAAACTGATGTGGGAATTTCTCACCTGACAGTCAGCCTCAACGTCGGCATAGTAACCCCAATTAAGACGTCCCTTGCATGAGAATTCGGTGTTCGGAATATCGGTGTAAGTAGGATAAGCCTTTGCAGTCTCCCCGAGGATCGAACTAAGTGTGTTCTGGTCGGAAACGCTATTTTCAATCCCGTTCAGTTGATAGTTACTATCCCCCTAAATCAGTCCGGATTAAATTTTATTTTTCATCGTAACTCGGTTATTTCTGCAAGACGACTTACCTCCAAACTCGAGACAATACAGAAGCCAACTACTAGTAGTATCGAGCAGAGCATTTCGTGGAGCGACTGCACAGCATCATTCGCATCCTGCCACTTATATAAAGCACTCCAAGAGAGGAGGGAATCCTTTTTCTGGATCTTCTAGCCGGCAACAATCGATATAAGCTGAATTAGAAAACATCATTTTCGCAACTGCCGAAGTGGCGATTGTCAACGAATCCTCCGATGCCGCTGCAAGGATACTTATGACGGTCCCGACTTTATTTATATCATGCCTTGTCGCAGTCCTCTGCGGAGATAATGCCTTCCGGCTGAACTGGCTACACGTTGTCGTGATCACGATTCATGCTGCTGCCTGCAATCCGTAGCGTAGCATCTTCTCACTGGTGTCACAATAATCTGAGCCCAGTTAAAAGTACAATTATACCGTAATTTTACAGTTTCAAAACTGATTCAGTAACAATCACGCAAATGCACTTACATTCTGTGCATTTTTTGTAAATAGAAGGTTTCAAATACCTGATCATTAGAAAAGTTCAATTATTGTGCAGACATTCTTCTGACTTGATCAATTATTTTAATAACAACCGTAACAATCATACATTTTGTTAAATTACATCTAGTCGACTTTTCAAAGGTTTGAACTAATTTCATTAATTTTCAATAATAATAAACATTGTACACATGCTCAAACATAATTAATTATAACCAAATAAAACTAAATAAGATATAAACCTAAATACCCTTTACAATAACTAGTTCTTAATTTATATACTTTAATGGGTATATAAATTATACCTTAGTATTTACCAAGTACTTATATTATAGAGAAATATAATAAGTATTTTATTCATTTTTAATGAGATAAGTCTGTGTTTATGAATTTATGTATCATTATTCGCATTTATTAATTAAAAGCATTATTTATTATGTAAATGTATATTAATTATATACTTCTAATTGAATTATTTTAGTCATTACATGGGTGTTTTTTTATATTATGTACTTTCAATTTATTATAAATTGATAGGATGTAATGTGTTATACAATGAGTGCTTTACCATAATAAGAATTATTATAATTGCCAGGCTATACAAGTTTTATTCCCTTAAGTATTAAATTCATTAATTGCATTTCTTTGTCACAGGAAACATTTTTTATACTCATATTAAGTAATCATGAACATTATTTCTATTATCAACTTATGTGCACTTATTTTTTTTCAATTGTAAAAGAATATTGTTATTTTTTATAAAGTTGGTAAGAAAGCTTTTTGTTACATAATTTAATTATTACCTTTTAAATGTTTGATAAAGTTTACTTTAAATTTGCATATAAAATAAATATTAATAATTTGTTTAAAAAATATTAATACAAATCTAGTATAAACTATAGAATCTCGGTTCACCAACGATTCTGTTTCTGAAAAATTTAGAAATTAGTTTAGATATTGCAATAATAGAGCTTCAATCAGTCCGATTTTAGTATAGTCCTGTTGGGAAATTTCAAAATAAACTAAATTTAATTTATCGAAATAAAAATAAGTATATTTTTTACAATTTTTGAAGTCCTCGTCGTTTAAAACAGTACGGGATATTAGCAAAATAGTACTATTAGAGGTATTGTTTTATATTAATAACAACGGTATTTTTTTACACGGTTTAACATTTTAATAATCGGAAGATTTTTATTTTAAGCATATAATAAATTTGTTAATATTTTGGCTATTAATTACAGCAAGGAATTTCGGTTCTTGAAAACCTCTGTACTCGGATAATTTGATTTTTAAATAGGCTGTAACAATATTTGTTCGTCAACCAAGATTCTATTCAATTGATCCAAAAAAAAAATAGTGTTACAAAGATTATTGTATAATCTTTGAGGCTTACTTCTTGTAACAATAAGTGTATTTAAATAAACATATTATTTTTTAAGAATCGTACATAAAAGTTGGCAACAGCGATAAACCAATTGCCGCAGTACCAATGCGACATTTGCAAATCCACGATTACATCTGGAATTAATTTGAAACATCGTTTAATGTCACAATAGGGCGTCCCAAATGGCGTCTACTATAATTTTTCCGCGCCGCACATACTTGTATATGCGGAACATTGCAAATTTATCGTGCAAAGAAACTTACAGCTGAACTTATTCCAAATATAAATTACGCTGCAAAATAGTAAAAAAAATTGAAAAATTTTCATTATGATCGCAATTTATTGCGAAATTAACGCAGCTTGCATATACATATAAAATGTATGAGGCTGTATATTTATTGCGGTGCATGAACGAAACGGAGAACATCCATAAGCCTGTTAATATATTTCATTTATCTTCATTTGAAAAAGCCATTTGTTTTCATGTCCTTATGCGCGGCACATAATTGAATTTAATCAAACCCGGTATCTGTTTAAGCCCAACGAAAACGAATATTCTATGATTAATGTGGACGAATCATATTTGAACGTGCTGATTTATGGATTCGACTGTTACTGCTGCTTATTTCTTCCATTATAACGTTTAATATTGTACTATTAAGTTAGTCTTTTTTAACTAACTATTATAGAGTGATTGATGGCATTTGAATGCATTAAACCCTTAAGTTCTTAATTTTAAATCGCTGAATATAAGAATATTCAAATATAATTAAATTTACATAGTTAATCAATCATAGATTGGTTGAACACACTATATTGTATGTAAAATATTATAATACATAATACTACCGTATTAGCCCGAATATAACGCGACTCCGAAATTTTCATAAAGATATTTACAAAAAAAAATACGCATAAACGAATTTCCTTGTTTATTTTTTAACGGAAAATAAATGGTCGAAAAATATCGCGTTATATTCGGGCTAATACGGTAATTATTTTTTATTTGTTACTTATATAAAATGTAATAGAAAATATTTGTTTGAAATTTACAATAACAAAAAAATAAATCAGATATTTATTCGTAATTTGTGTGCATTCCTTCAGATAAAGTAAAGGAATCACTTTAAACAATATGCATCAGTTTCCGAACAAAATGATTATCAATCAAGTAGGTAGATGTAATGCACGTATAATGATTTCAGTTTCCGAACAAAATGTTGGTTACTTAATGCATATATACAATACTGATTTCGGATTTTGAAATTTATATTCCAAAACCGAGGTTTCACTGTGTATGTAATGACAAGTTGAAAACATAGTTAAGACAGCAGAACATTACATCATAATTCTGAAAAACAATATATGAAAAAATAATGCTCATAAAAATCAAAAGCTTAATAACAAATAATAACTATAGACTAGAATTGATATAGTCCTCTTTCAAAAATACAACAAATATCAAGACAATCTAAATTTTAAATAAAATAGAAATAATTTCTGAAAAATTAGTACATAAAGTCTCTTTTCGTGCAACTTAAATTTATTTCATTTAGCTTTTGATTAGTCCAGTTATAAACAGTCCGAAACCGAATAGCGATACCGCACGAGGTATTTCTCTATAGTAGTGTCTATCAAACTGTGTTCCTCATAAATTGAGTGACACTACTGCCCAACAAAATTAAATGGACTAAATATTCTGATACAACAAATTCTAGGCTCAAATAATTTTACTTATATTTTTAAAATCAGGAATCTTTCCCGATATAATAGTGTAAAACTATTTGAGAATAGAATTTTGTTGTATCAGGAAATTTAGTCTATATAGTCCATAATTTTGTTGAGCATTAGTGTCATTCGATTTATGAGTGATGTTTTATAAACAGTGTTAGTTGGGGTCACAAAATTAGAATTTCTGGGATGTCAGCCCACATATATTTTTAAGTGCAGTGTGCAACGAGGTAAAAAAGTTTCACAAACACTGCTGTACAGTAATATTTGGTACTTCTATGTACTGTAATGTAAGTATTGTGGAACCTATATAATCGAACTTGTTCGTTATCGAATAACTTGGTTCCTGAACGTTACCTCTGATAACGAATTCCGCAATAATAGTTCTTGGAAAGAAGTCACTAATAAATTCTCAAAATAAGTTTGATGCGAAAAGGAAATAAAATTATCCACGTAGCTCAATCTATAAGTTTAGAAAATGACGATGAAGGGAATTTATTGAAAGCAGAATATGATGATTCTTCAAAGGAATATAAAGAAAATAAAAACAAAATTAATGAAGTTCCTGTTATAAAAATGTTAACAACAATCAAAGATTTAGAAAAGTGCTTAAACGATATTAAAAACTATTTTTTTTTGTAAATGATTCCTGTTAAATGTAAAAACTGTATAAGCAATTGGTAAATATAAGAGAAAAAGCTGAAACAATCAACTGTAGACTCATATTTAATAATGTTATTTCACTTTGTATGAAGTTTAACTGTTTATTTAATAAATCTTTTCTTTGTTCGAAAAAAAACTTTTCATTTTCTTTACTAAGAAACGTATTCCCATTTTGGTCGTATTATGTTTACCTCTGAAAATAATTTCGTGAAAGAAAAAAAAAAAAACATAAGTGTAAAACACATTTATGAAAGTATAAAATTATATTATAATTATAATCAATTTTGTTTTAAAATGTTGCATATTATAAAACCAATTATTAAATGTGGCCAAAAGCAAGCAAATAAAAATGCGATCATGCGACGGTCGTTTGAATTTGCTGCATGCTGCAGTTTACGCCAACTGAACACTATCGTATTGTATAGACGTCGGTAACATCGGTAACATATATAAACTAGTACACTTAACGCTTCACTTTCCAGCGATGCAACCTCGCGTTTATCTCGGCATTACCGTATTCAGATATAATTAAGCCATTAGCGAATGCGAATCTATGCCAGCCTCGAAACGGAATTGTTCCCAATATCTATAACACCGAGTACGCATCATTGGAAAACAGATAATACGCAGAATTTAACATCTCTAACATTTGCATTTTGTTTGTTCAATCTGTTACAAATTGAATGTTGAAATAAAAAACGTTTCATTTCATCTTGCACTTTTCAACATTTTATAACTCATGAAAAGTTTTTACGTTTATTATTTGTTTCTAGAAAATAAAATTGTTAAAAAAGTAGTGAAAATATATGTATGAAATTTCTCTAGAAAATGTAAAAGAAGTAATAAGTTCTTTATATCTTCATTTTATTTTATCCAAGTATATAGGATTAATTAATTATGTATTAATTATTGTTAAATTTAACATAAATAAATTTTAAATTTAATTCTTCGGTTTGATTAAATTTTAATTTTTAGTAAATTAACTAAATCTTTTTTTACAGATTTCGTATAACGACAATATTTACTTTGTCAGTTTATTACAATTATTTAGCACCATTATATTTCTACCCATAAAAAATATTATGAAACTCTTTTGAAATTGAACATTCATTTTTTTTTTGTCAAAATATTTTATTGACTGTAGGAATCACAAAGGAGTTTGTATGAAACATTGATTTAAAAATAGTAATATTAAACTTACTCATATTTACATGACTAAACAAATAATGTAATTTGAGTTCTATGATATACGAACTCACTATAAACAAAAATAATGATCTCATATTTCATGCGTTTCATAAAATTTGTATTTTTAAATTGCCAATTATATTAAAGATGTAAACAGTTTCGAGCTGCAACCTTCCAATAAATTCTTCAGTATTTCTCTTGACCCAAGTCTTTTACGTACAAACTGCTCTTCTTTTATAAAGA
>NW_017096719.1:0-4542 GCF_001412225.1 Nicrophorus vespilloides
TGCGGGTAAGGAGGGCCTCGGAGGGGGCGACGGCGACTTCGGGGTCACTGGTTGTCTCGGATTCGAACTCCATGATTGAGCACTGCACTCACTCACTGCACTGCACTCACGAAAAGTCACTATCTTGGGGGGGGAGGGGTTAACGCACGGGGAAGGTGCGTCAGCTGGGGCTGGGCACAAGAGTCAATCACTCGGGGGGGAGCTCCACGTAGAGGGGAGAGGGGCACGGATGATGCATGGTAAATTTATACTCAGAGATGTTCTAAAAAGAACATTTTCATGATCCTGGAACTGGAGCTGCTGGTAGAGATGTTCACTGGTCGGAGGCACGGCACGGGATCGACGACGAATCATCCGGAACTGATCCGGAACTATGTGTGAACCCTCCTGCTGCACTGCGAAGTCAGACCAGTTGGCTCGGTTCAGGGTGGGGGCGTAGGCCACTCCCACTACCGGCAAGTGGTCACTCGCCACTGGAACTCCGATCGATGCAGACGGTTGGAACTCATCGATCAAACCATCTGATAAGATGATGTGATCAATAATGGAATTCCCTCTGCTGTTGATGAACGTAGGTTCGGAGCACTACAGGCAGGTGATAGGGAACACCTCGAGAGCCCTGATAAGGGCTATGCCGTTGTTGGTGGTGCGATCCCCGAAGTCCTGATGACGCGCATTGAAGTCTCCTAGGAATATGGTGTGAGAATTAGTTGTGGTTATTTCGAAGAAGAGGAGAAGTAATTTTGATTTGATTTGTCGTACCTTGTTTGGAGGACTGGGAGTGTTACCCTTATTCCCCATTGTCATGTGAGACTTGGCTTTGAAGTTTGTAACGAGCTTATAGCTCAGCCAGAGGCTCCTGTCTTTGACGCGTGACTGCTACTGGTGTCATCCAGAGTCCAGTAGCATTTTTGGTCTCCGGTGGTGAGAAGGGAGGTTCTGGTCGTATGCCACTGCGTTGCGGATCAGAGGATTGTCGTGATTCAGCTTTGGCGAAGGTCTTGGTTGCCAGTTTCTTGATATGCTCGTTGAGGCGGGGTAGGTTTGCCTCTCGGTGTAGTTGGTTGTTTGATACGAACCAGGGTGCGTCGAAAATACTGCGGAGTGTTTTGTTTTGGACAACTTGGAGTTTGTTGGTAAGGTGTTGAGCTGCATGCCCCCATGCTGGAGACGCGTAAGTCAGTATCGGGCGTATGATGGATTTGTACAGCATCAGCTTACTCCGTCTGCTGAGCCTGCTTCTTCTATTGGTTAACGGCTGCAGGAGGTTCCCCAGTCCGTATGCCTTGTTGACGGTTTTTTCTATGTGGTCTCTAAATCGTAATCTCTTGTCTAGCGTTACCCCTAGGTACTTTGCGTTGGTTTTCCATTCGATTGTGCTTCCGAAAATGGTGACGTCTTCGAGGGGGGTGGTGATCAGTCGCCTGGTGAACATCACTGCCGTACTTTTTTCGGGATTTACGTCAATCCTCCATAGCCTGAACCACTCTTCTAGAGTATCGAGTGCAGTCTGAAGGTGTTTGATGACATGCACTGGGCTGGAGTGTCTGGCCAAGATGGCGGTATCGTCGGCGTAGTAGGCGGTGGTGACAACGCCATCGGTGGGGGAGGAGAAGTAATTGTTCGTTAGGGCGGATATATATGCAATAAATGTCAATTTTTTTCCCAAGCCACAGAACCGTTGCCGCGACGACGTTCGGAAGTTGAGTCGTTTCCTCAGTTACGAGCGGACGGGAAGGAATGTTGTGGTGGATTGCTAAGGCCACGCCTCCTGAATTGTTCGGACCGTGTTTGGAATAGACTCGGAATTGAGGCACTTTCACTTGGTTACGATCACTGCTTAGGTCTTTTGGGGCAGCTGTAGCTGTAGGCAACGTGATTCCCATTGCAGTTGATGCATTTTACTGGTGCCTTCCCATCTTGCTTGCACTTATTAGTAGGGTGCTCTCCAGAGCAGAGTCCGCTGGCAAGCTTCCTGACGCAAGGAGACGCCGCTCCGTGGAAGTTTAAGCATCTGTTACATTGAAGGGGTTGATCAGGAGGGGGATGAGATGCCTCGGCACGCAGGACCTCTCCTAGGATTTTAATCCCTTTCATCATCAATTCGGCAATCACCTTCTCGGAGGTAGACAGAACTCTGATGAGGGTTGTCGGGAGATTAGTTTGTCTAGAGGTAATCCGCCAGACCTTCACCACCTCAAGGTTACGGTCTTCTAGTGCCTCCAGGACTTCATCTTCGGTGATGGAACGATGTACCCCTTTGATGACGCAGGAGTACGTCGCTTTCCTCTCCACGAAGCGTCTGGGTTGAGAGTGTTGCTGATTGAATTGAGAAGTTATCGATATGGTACTTCCTATCCGGTCAGAGAGTTTGTTGAGTCTGATACCGAGCTCCTTGTCGGCGGTGGAGATGAAGGCCGTACGGCCTCTAATTTTTAGTGATTCGGTATCCTTGGAGAAATTCATTTTGAATTCATACGTCTTAAGGAGTTTGATGAGAGGGCTCGGAGTGAGATATTCAGACGGTAGCCCGTCGATGCGCCACTGAAAAGTGCGAATCCCGTGTTGATTTGTAGAGTTCGCTTGCTTTTAAATTCTTTTATTATGTTTAAGAGTGTTACAAGGTTATTACCACAGCCTGGAATCGACTGGTAGCATTACTAGGCTCAAGGTACGAGCACACAGGGAGCGGCAGTGGATCACCGCCACCGCGGAGCTGGACTACCGAAATGGGGGGATTTTCTGGAACAGTTCAACCGCCTTACCAATCGACGCCCTCCTCAAGAATACCCTCTGAAGGAGACCCAGTGCCAATACTCGACAGCGAGAAGGCGGAGATGTTCTCGGAGGTTCTCCAATCTGCAAGCCGTCTTGATGATCCTCTCTTTGATGATCGCTTCTTTTTAAAAATCAATTCCGAAATAAATTCTATCAACCTTGTCAACGAACTCCACCCTATCCCTGATCCCATCTCCTTGGAGGAAGTACAGGAGAACTTAGCTGAACACAAGAAGAACTCTGCTCCGGGTAACGACTGCATCTCATGGATGGTGGTAAAGAGGCTTCCTGAACCAACCCTCGAGTGGGTGACGGAGATCTTCAACGCGTGCTTATCACTTGGTCATGTTCCTGTGCAATGGAAACATGGAATCGTCAGGATGATAGCAAAACCGGGAAAGGATTCGAAGAACCCTTCCTCCTACCGTCCCATCTCCCTCCTTCCAGTAATGGGTAAATTGCTGGAAAAGTCAATAAAGAAAAGAGTCCTCCTCCACTGCTCCTCAAATAACATCATTCCCAACCACCAATATGGCTTCACCAAAAACACATCCACACAACACGCAATCCTCAATTTTATTACACACGTCACAAATGCCAGCAATTCTAAACACTACTCCCCTACACTTTTCCTGGACATACACAGAGCATTTGATACGGTCTGGCACAGCGGACTGATCAAAAAACTAATTTCACTCAATTTCCCTCCACACATAATCAAAATAATTCATAATTACCTCAAAAACAGAACCGCAGCAGTCAAAATTGGGAACTCTCTTTCTAACACTTTTGAAATAGGAGCAGGGGTCCCTCAAGGAGCCATTCTATCTCCTATTTTATTTAAATATACTGCCATGACATTCCCACTAGCCTCAAAAAATACTGCCACGTCCAGCAATACGCTGATGACACCGTCATCTGGGCGTCTCACGCCATCGCCGAAACAGCAATTTCCGCCCTCCAAGACGCAAGCACCCAGCTTGAAGACTGGATGAGGAAGTGGAGGATAAAACCGAACCCTCTTAAATCCCAACTGATAGGCTTTCGTCACCACACGGTTAAAAAATTCTGCTCAACCCTCTTACCATCCAATTATGGAACTCAATAGTTCCACAAACAAAACTAATTACTTACTTGGGGATAAATCTCTCCCACACCATGAACCCTCGTCCTTCAATATCAAAGGCAGTCAAAGCAGCAAGACATCGTATAAATCTCATCTCCAACTTACGAACATCCCTTGGCGGATGCTCCGTCTCGCCACTCTCCTACACACATATAAAGCCTCACAATAACATCAAAATCAGTTAGCCACAAAATCCAAACATGCGAGAGACGGGCCTTACGGAGGATTCTCAAACTCCACTACAGATACCCCAGCTCAGAACTCTACAACTTAATATCCTTCCCTTCAATATCAGATCACATTAATACACTACAAGGGCGACAGACAGCTAGAATCTTCACACGCAA
This sequence comes from Nicrophorus vespilloides, assembly GCF_001412225.1. Lineage (NCBI taxonomy): Eukaryota > Metazoa > Arthropoda > Insecta > Coleoptera > Silphidae > Nicrophorus > Nicrophorus vespilloides. The sequence goes on from NW_017096719.1 coordinate 4,252, forward strand.
CCATCACACCAAATCCCTCTTTGTCTCTCCACCAACAGCTTCACTGTGCAAAAAACCTAAAAATAAAATCCCTTTCCCTCCTGCTGCTCTTGCAAGCAGCGTCCCTTCAGAAGACCCAGACATCCTGTCCTTTCTGGACACCATAAACCCGAAATTCCTTAATAATAGTTAACTCTCTGTACAAATTAATTTAGAATTTTTTTTTTTTTCTTTTTTTATATAACTTTACCATTAACCGCTTAATGTAATGGCTCAAAGAGCTTAAGCTCGCAAAAAGCCACATAACTAACT